>NC_034593.1:145693901-145699084 GCF_900095145.1 Mus pahari | reverse complement strand
GGAGATCTTTTCATCTTCTGATATCTTCTTCAATTTCTTTCTTCAGAAACTTGAAGTTCTTGCCATATAGATCTTTCTCTTGCTTTTTAGATAAATAGACTGAGAAAGAAATTAGGGAAGTGACACCCTTCACAATAGTAATATTACATACCTTGGTGTGACTTTTATCAAGGCCAATTCTTTTCATTTCCATTCTGTTAATAGAAAAAAAAATTCTACTTTGCTTCTACATCTCTTGTTCTTTCTTCTGTCACTGGAATTTTTGGAGTCCTCAATTCAGAAAGCATTAATAGCAGGTAAAGAGATAGCATCTCACTCATTAGCATATACTGCTCTTTCAGAAGACTTGAGTTCAGTTCTAGGGCTTACATTGAGCATCTTGCAATGGCTTGTAATTCCATTTTCAGGGAATCTTAACTTCATATCTCAAAGGGCATGTATATTGTCATGCACAGGCCCACCCACAAACACACAAATATTTATACACTCACACATAATTAAAAATAAAATTAAATTAAAATTTAAAAAGAGCCAGAAAGCATTAATAAAAAGTCTGTGTCTTAAATAAAAAAGCAAAACCCCAGGTCAGAACACACTGCAAGGATGAGGCTTAGCAAGGGGTGCCCATCATATACTTTGTCTGAGTTCCCCATCAAAAACAAATGGTGTCAGAAAAAAGGAAACTCTCTGGATAACAGACTGTGGTTGAACATGGATTGTGGAAAGACTAGTCTCTGGAGATTACAAAAGATCTCAAAGTTTTAAAGTCCTGTGCAGAGAGTGAGACAGTTTGCCACACAGTGCTAGTTACACAAATCATGAATATGCACATTATATAATAAGAGAGATGCTACTAACAAACTCACTGATTCATCTAAAGAATATTCTGATTATTAACCAGGGAAAGAAAGGCATGAGATAAAAAGATGATAGGTAATCAGTAACAAGTTAAACATGGCAGCAATCATTATGTACATTTTAAAAGACATAAAATTCAACATGGAGTCATAAGAAGTATTAAAGGAAAATAAAGACAAGATATATGAATAGATATCCATTATAAATTCAAATAGGCATCTCCTAGTGTGTACAACATTTGTTTTATATACAATTTAGAAATATATATATCGCATTTATTTTTGGACCCAGATGGAGGAATAAACAAAAATAAAGAAAATTCAAGCCACATATTTAGGTACAATCTGTACATGAGTTTGAAAGTAAAATATGTATTAACTATCTATGTTCATAAGTTAGTCACAATTATAATTCGAAGTACTCACCAAGAGAATTGATAGGATTTATATAAATAGATAATGTAATACAGTGAAAGACATTATGTTTTCTGACTATAATATGATAGTAGCTGAAATTAATTTCTCAAAAGCCAGAAAGTTTGACAGAGACAAATAGAATCATATTAAATTCCCATTAGAGCAGATAAGTTGTTCTTAATGGTAAGCAGGTTGATAAATAGGACATATCTTTCAAAACACCCAAGTGGTAGCATGCATGGTAGTAAATGATATAAAAATAACTTTCATGAGAAAGAATGAATATTCTAAATATGTATATAGATACTTTAGGAGTCCTACATAACATTTTAAAAATAAAAACACCAGAATAAAAGATAAATGTACTACCCAAAGTAAATATACAGGGTGATAAGGATAGAAAAGACAGGCAAGCATACAGACAGAAAGATAGAAACTGATTCAACTTTCTTAAGTTGGTCAGAGAAAGAATATGCAAATGATATGATAAGAGAAATATTAGACAAGACTGTTTCCTTATGGACTAGTCTTAAATGTAAGATAAAGTACAAGAAGTCATTTAGTCAGTAATTTATTCATTCAGTAATTTAGTCAATCAGTCAGTAATAAATTCAATCAGTCGGTTATTCATTTATTCTCGCATTAAATCAGTAACTCATTGATTTAGTTTTTAATTCATTTATTCTGTCAACTAGTAACTCATTCCTTCACTCACACAGTCAATAGTTCATTCATTCAATCATTATTTTAGTCAGTATTACCATCTCCATCAGAATCAGAAGAGGTCTTGGTAAAAACTTTGCTTTGTGTGTGAAGACACACACATACACACACACACACACACACACACACACACAGACACACACACACACAAAACAAGAAGAATCTTGTTGGGAGGTATTGAGACAGATCAGTAGGTAAAAGCACTTGCCACTAAGCCTTATAAGATGAGTTTCATCCTTTCATCCATCCTTTCACATGGCAGACAGAGAGAAATTACTGATGAAAGTTGTTCTATGATCTCCACAGGAGCACTGCAATATGTGTGAACACATGCACATGTGCATACATATACCATCAAAAAGTGTCTCACATAATAATGTTACTCAAGAGGAAACAATAGGTTTCTCAAGCTATTTCATTCATTTTTTAGCATAAGACAAGAGACTGACAAGAATTAGGAGTAGAAAAGAAGGCAATCATCATCCCCATGCAGTTAGTCATGTGTTCGACTTAAGATAGTGCCCTCCAGATGTAGTAAAGTAAAGTGAAATATTTGGGAGTCTATTACAGAAAGGTCTAGGGTCCTAGACCTTTTGAACCACCAGAGCATGTGACATACATTCGTTTATCCTGTATTGAGCATGGGACAGAAGGACAAATGCATTGCAAAAATACAACTGGAAGGATGTTCTAGAATCTGAACCATGTGTATTCTTTAGGAAACAGGGAATATGGTAGCTATCAGTAATTGATGGCAGAATGGATTCAAAGTAGAGATTAAAAGAATAGCATAAAGTATTTCTAAGTGTAATGGCTTGCCATCTGTATGGATTGGCTCAATGTGGTTAGATGCTGAGGCAGCATGAGGAGCTGAATTCAGAAACACTAAGTTTAATATACTATTGATGTGTGAGTGAGGATGTGGACATACTCAAGGAAACTGTCACCTAATTTATGTCATTGTGATGGTTAATATTCACTGTCAAGACAATATGATATAAAATGACCTAAAAAAAACCCCAAACCTCTGGGAATATTTCTGAAGGATTTTCTATGTTGGCTTAATTGAGGTAGAAATGCTATGAACAGCACTATTCCATGAGCTGAGTTACCAGGCTGAATAAGGAAAAAGTAGGCTTAGCATCAATGTTCATTTCTCTCTGTTTCCTGTCTGTGAGGCCAGTTATCCCATGTTTTTGTTAGTATGACTTCTTCACCATGATTGACTTGTATTTCCCATAGCTTTGATTCAAAATACATTCTTCTTTAAATTGCTTTGGTAAGGTATTTATGGAAAATAAATAGGAAAATAACTAATACCATCATTATTTGAAGAACAGTAAACATTAAGATTTAGTCACACTTTCAGTAACTTTTACTATAAGTTCTCAAATTTATTTCATCAATACTGATCAACAAAAATTATGAATTTTCTTAAAGGAAAAGAATGTTAAGATGGAACTAAAACCTCCATTAGGCAGGAAGTAGAGGAAGTCCTGGGCAATACTGCCAGTTTGAATGAGGTCCTTGCTCATTTCTCAGAACGATCTCACAATGGCCTTTATCTCTGTACTTGGTTGCACTTTTATGCTATATTGCCTGATGGTGTGATGGCAAGCATAATGAAACCAAAGCATTTAATAACAAAATGCAAGCAAAAGTGAGAGAAAGAAGGTTTTGTGAGTGGCTACCTTGCTTGTCATTGACCACATAATTTCAGAGCCAAATAGGAAACAAGCCAAATAAAAGGTAACAAAATTAAGAGACAGACAAAAATTTAAGGCAAGAGTATATAAACATAAAGTTGTAGAGTGGAAAGAAGTTGAATATTTGTGTAAAGCAAACTGGAAATTTTCTTACTACAAGTATATCGTGCTATCTAAAGGGAGATGATGGAACCCATGAAAGGTCACATTGTAGTATCCAGACTTCAAATCTACTGGGCATGTAAACTAGTATGTTAACTTTTGTTGGTAATGTAACAATTTTGCTGACCCTGGAACTCTGAGAAAGAGAGCCATCAGTTGCTTGTCTGCCCAGTAGATATCCCTTCACATGCCATGATCCATTTGTCTCCAGAATTGTATCTCTGGAACAAAAAATAACATTTTTTCTCCCGTGTATCAAAAAATGTCACCCATTTCCCCTATTATCTCCTATCAAACTGCTTTTCCTAACCTGCCATTCCACTAATTATCTCCTGTAGTTTCCCACTGTGCTGTCCTCCTCTTCCATTGATTTATTTTAATCTTCTAAAATAAATCTCTGCCTACAAATTTCTTATTTTTCAAGACAGGAAGTTAAGGGTGTCCTCTACCTGACATTTGTAACTTGAAGAATTGTGAGGTTTATTTTAATTCTAATGCTTGAGCAATGTGCTCTATAGCTAAAAAGCAATATAGATGTATCTCAGATTATAGAGTGGAGCTGCCCCATAGCCATTCATAATCTGAAATAACCCTAAATTGAAAGTAGAGTTGACGTACTAGATACTGGACTCACTAATACGTAACAACATGCAGGTTCCAGCATATTATGGATTTTCCACAGGAGCATAGTCTGACCTAGGAGTCCAGACCTTGCTACTACCCAGCAGTTCAAGGACATTTTAGTATGCATCAGCAGTTGAGGAAGAGAGAAATTTTCCAATTTGGGGCCCTGTTTCTTTCAAATTCATAACAATTTTGCACTGTCTGAAAGCTGAAAAGCTCAAAGTGAATTATGCTTCATTAGCAACAATTTGTACCCTCATGTCCTACTAGGCAGAGTGTGACTGATTGGAGTGACACTTTTAGCTTACTACTTGATACCTGGTTGGTACTTTCAGAAGTGGTAATTGGAGGGCATGTTTAGTATCTCTGCCAAAAATTTTAATTCTGATTTCTGCCAAGTTTTCTTTTCCCTGCTTCTGCATTTTTGACATTTTAAAATGTATAATCTGCTTTTCCCCAAAGTGAATAAGTTCAGGGATAGAAATCAGCCCAAAATATTCCTTACTAGCAGTTCATCTAGCATATTTGCTTCAAGAAAAGAAAAGAAGAGAAGAGAAGAGGCGAGAAAAGAAAAGAAAAGAGAAGAAAAGAAAAGAAAAGAAAAGAAAAGAAAAGAAAAGAAAAGAAAAGAAAAGAAAAGAAAAGAAAGAGGAAAGGAAAGGGAGGGAAAGAAAGGGAAGGGAAGGGAAGGGAA
>NC_034593.1:145682506-145693821 GCF_900095145.1 Mus pahari | reverse complement strand
AGGAAAGGAAAGGAAAGGAAAGGAAAGGAAAGGAAAGAGGAAAGGAAAAGAAAGGAAAGGAAAGAAAAGAAAAGAAAAAAGAAAAGGGAAAGTAAAAGGAAAGGAAAGGAAAAGAAAATAATATAAAAAGGAAAATTGGCTTAGAAATGTTGCCAAATGACCTAAGTTATATAATTATTATAATGATACTAACTAGAATTCAGAGGATATTTTTTATGAGAGGTTTTAATTACTAAAAGAAAACATGCAGGTGTTGTATATGGGTTGTCTATGTTGAAATTCTTCCTGATCTTAAGATGAAAATGGGTGAGAGAATGGACCATGCTTAGAGTCAAACCCTAGCAAACCATAGGAACAACTGTTGAACTTTCTGATTCCACAGCCAGTGTGCTCAGCATGGCCTGGGTAAGTGAAAAGCTGTTGAAAGTGACCAAGATAATTTCTTTAATGAGAAAACATATAGTCAACTCAGAAGAGGAGTAGTTAGTGAAGTATAAGATACTAACTGCCAAATTAATATCATTTCATTTCATGTCATACCACATCACACACACACAACACACATATACATGTGTGTATATGTATGTGTTTTGTGTGTGTGTATAATATACATACACATACTTGTATGCATTTATACCAGTGTTTTAAAAATCAAGTACTTCAAAATCAAGCACTGAAAAAACAAAACAAAACAAAACAAAACAAAAAACAAACAGAAAAAAAAAACACTACCTGGCAAAAATTTGAGATCTAACTTAAGATTTACCTATAATAAACTAAAGACTACAGGGGTTGTTTCCATTAAACATCATTGTTGGAATAAAAATTCTCACTTTCTTTTTTTAATTAAAATTCATTTACTTAAAATGTTTCTTAAAATCAAAAATATTTCCATAATTGTTATTGCAATCATGATATCTATTAAGATCCAAATCTGAATCAGGTGAAAATTGCAATGTTTGTAGAATGGAATGCTTTTTTCACATTCTGGGTGAGCTAAGTATAGTGCTGCAAAGTGCATGATCTCAGACAAGTTGGTCACTCACGAAGCAATTCTCAGATAAAATTCGAAGATCCTCTGAAATACATGCAGAGAAATTTAATGAGTATTAATGATATTTTAAAAGAGATGCTGGACTTGTTATCAGTAAGCATGGATGCTTAGATGGTACTAATGTTATAGCCTAACAGATTCCCTCAATGCCTTTCATGTTGGGGAGAAATTCCTGTTTCTATGGCAACCTGCAGTGAGTTAAGAAGGGTACTGTTAAACTGTACTGCAATTTTGCTTACTCTTTCTGAAAGAAAAATGTCAGAGGAAACCATCTCTTTACCCATGGGTATAATGGGAGCTCCTCCCTCCACACCCACCAGCTTCTGTTCTGCTGCTAAAGAACATATGAAAAGCAGCAAATCAGAAATCTAATTAATAATTGACTGTCTTTTATATAAGCTGCAGACCCTTCAGTTGGTGTGGGTGTCACATTTTTAGCATGTTAACATCTACATATCTGTAGGAATGGATCAAAATAGACAATGGTGCCAAACAGCGAGCAGAAGAAATAATGACAACACCTGCAATGGCCTGATTCCTAAAGTCTGCTTTTAAATTCACTAAAACTACTTCCTCCTGAGTGATGCATTGCTGTTCTGCTCATGAAGCTTTGCTATTCTTTGTATTTTGAAAGGAATGAAAATATAATGAACATTTATGTTGTTCTGCAAGGAATCCAAATCAAAGCTCTGACAGGGGACATCCACCCACGTGTTTGCCGCAGCTTTTCCTAATTCATTCATTATCCTGCCTCAAGCACAAGACTAAGCTGTGTCACCCAGAATGACAGGCAGCTTGTCCACTGGCAGTGCTCCCAGACCATTGTTTTTTAATGATAGGCAAATGAGACAATTTAAAATCCCCATCTATTGGCATGTGTCATAGAACACTTGCTGTGAATGTTCACTGAACATCTACTGTGTCCCAGAAGTTATGTTAAGTGCTTATATGTATCTTGTAAAGAGCAGCTGCACAATATCAAAACATATGGAATCTACATGTTATCACAATTTATAAATTATTAGATTCTATGATCATCAGTAAGACTCTGGAGAGCCTTAGCTTACTGGAGGACCCCCTGAGTGAACCACTCATAATCAGGAATTGATGCAAAAAGCAAGAGGATTTTATTATTCCAACGTGTTGGGGTCATCCTACACCCAAAGTAGAGATGGCAACCCCCTCGCCCCCAGTGTGTTTGATCAGTTTTCATACAGTTTTCAGAGCAACAGCCATTAGGCACTATGTGATTGGCAGAACAGTGTGACTTTTAAACTGATTGGTTTTTAGGGAATGAGGTGACAGGATCTGTCCTGTGGAATGTGTTTAACCTGCTCTAGGCCTCCCCCACGTGCAGGTGGTTGGGTCCTTCGGAATGTTAATTAGCCTTCCTTTTCTGGAGGGATGGGATCTGGTGGAATTTTCCAAAAGGTCCTGAACACATCTTCTACAGTAAAGTATTCTAAATCAGAAATAAACTTGAGACTGTCTACAGCTCCTTTAAAATATTCCTCTGATGCTAAAAAATCTAAGTAAACATGTACATATTTATAATTCCACATACTGTCAGGGCTATCATGGAAGTGTGTTCCAAACTAGAAGGTAGACTTGTGAATTCTATTATTGCTTCCCATGTGGAAGATGGAGATCAAGAACATATATTTTATTTCTTTCTAGACATCGTAACAGTCACTGAAAGCACACATTTTAAAAAGTTCTCAAATAAGTTTGAAAACCAAGAATTGGATTATATTGGAGACTGCCCACTCAGTTGTTCTCTCCGTTAATGATTAACACCATCTTCCTCTGTAATATAGAGTCAGAAATCCATAGCAGCAGTGACATTAACAGCACAAAGGAGAAACTGAAACATGAGTGAATATGGTGGAGTCTGAGATGTGGTGAGACTTCCTGTAATGGGGAACAGTTACACACACAGCTCATAAGAATTACGTCCACATCTGGTTGGGTCTCCATCTGTCGAACCTCCCATACAAATGTAGTACTTTTGCTTAGTATGAATGTCGTGGTTTTTTTTTTTTTTTTTTCTCTATACTAAGCCATTGGGACAGAACAGAGATCCATTTACTCCTTAATTAAATTAAATTGCATTTAGAAATCTTGTTCCATAATTTTGTGTTGATGCAAGTCATAAGTTTAATTCATTTTGTTAAATGATGACAATAAACACACAGAACAGAGATGAGTAATTTAGATTTCAGAGTTCCTATTATTGAATTACTGTCAAGAATAGATGGGGTGTTTTTTAAGGTTTATGTCTCACAAAACAATCATCCTTCTATGCACTGTTCAAAAATGCAGGTGTTAAATGTAATGGCCAATAAGATGGGGGGGGGAGCTAAGGAGATCTTTACTATGCAGGCTCCATTCCCTGATAAGGTTATAAAAGTGGCTTCATTCAGTATTCATTTAGCTTATTTTTTTCATCTTCTGCTCTGGAAAAAGAAAATTTTTGTCCCATCTAGAATGGTTGCAACAAGGTGCCACCTTAGAAGTAAGAATCAGGCCTTGACCAAATAATCCAACCTAAAGTCACTATGATTTAGAGATTCTCCAACTATCTAGAAATATGAGAAAACTTTTCATGGAATTCAATTATTATAACTGTGTTAAGAAGTTTCATGTGTCTATGATACAATATCCATGATAAGAACTTTATAAGAAGGAAACACTTTGTCCCATGGCTTCTAAGGTGTCAGCTATAGACAACTGGTACCATTTGGGGGCTTGTGGTATTTCACTTTGATAGGTGCATGTGGCAGAGTATACTGCTTAGCTCATGGAAGTTAGAAAATTGGGAAATAGCATGAGGATGAGTCCCAGTGTTTTCCCTCAATGAGCTTATTTGACATGTAGCCTTATCTCCTGAAAGTTCTACCATCCCCAATGGTGCCATACATTTTGTATATGGGCTGTTGAGGGTTATTTAAGATCCAGCCATATATAGTTCCTTTGGCAACAAGTAAGAAAAAGAAGCTCATCTGTTACCTTGGCACTCAGGAGCTGAGTCAAGTATAGCTATGTGAAGTAGAGGTCAGCCTGGTCTACTCAGAGAGTTTCAGGACAGAAAAGGCTACACTGGGAGACCTTGTCTCTAAAAATATTAAGAGGAAGATCAAACTGAAAATTATATGCTCCTGGTCTTTTTAAAAATATATTAACTTCTGAAGAGAAAACCAAATGCATGGATACTCTGATAAACAGGAAAGGAAAATACCCTAGTTCCCTGTTCTATCCTCACCATCTTATAGACATGCTAAGGAACAATGAAACTTCCTAGGGCAGAGGATATGAACACCTTTCTGTTCAATAAATTGCTTGAAATGTCTCTAGAGCAATGTTAACATTACATTAAATGTCAATAAATCACTCTGTTGCAATAATATTTAGGACATTCCTGTTTTTACTACATTCATTAACTGACCGCAAAGAAGGCCCAAGGTTGCTTGAAAGTGAGCTTGGTCATAAGACAAATTCCCATGCTCACATACTAGAAACATATGCAATCATTCATGCATATGGCCCTCACAAGGACATTTCAGGGATTATTTTCTCTAACTTAACAAAGCTGTGAAATACATCAGCACCAAGCCCCAGAAGTAGTTGACACTAGCTGTGAGTCACAATGGGTGTTGCAAACATAGGCAAACATGAATAGAAGTAATCACTTTTTTTAATGGTAAGAGGCGGTGGATCATTAGCAAAACTTCAGTCTCCATTCTGCTTGACCATTGAATATCTCATGGTACACTGTTATTTAACAATGATAATGATGTAGGCAATATATCTAGTTTTTACTACAAGTAGATATTCCTGTGAAACCAATAACTCCATCTTATTTTGAAACTATCGTAAGTCAAAAAGGAGTTCAATACACTCAACATAGCATGTACCAGGCTAAGTACCACAGTACACTGTAGAGTGTTAGACATTTCCCATGTGACAATCCTCATAACTGACTCAAAGCCATGGCCTTGGCCCTACCAGCCATCAGGAGAGATATTCTTTCTGCACTGACCATCATAAAGAGAGAATATTATTTCTACATACCACTATCTTGGAAGAAGATAAGATTCAAAATTCATAAGGGGATTCTGCATAATGCATATAGCTTTATACATTGGCTAATTGAAAAATAATTTGAGTGTTTTAAGTTGAAAGCTATCTATAATGTTAGAGGATCAGTCAGAGTAGATTTTCTAAGGGACAATAGCTGTGTTCTCTTTTCTTATTTGCCTCTCCCTGTACCCTAGTTTGGATTTCTAGAATGGCAAGCAAAAGGTTACCTAAGTGTGCAGAGGGTTATATTACTTTTTATGAACTCTAGTCAAACTGGACAGTAGTCTATGTACCAGAGCCAGTATGAACTGGATACTTATAGAAAACTTAGTATATTTTGAAGGAAGCAAGAAAGGTGTCAAAAGCTTTCCAGAAAGAGCACAGCTGGGACTCATTTGTAAAACATTACATGTTTCATTTTTCATTGAGTGTTTAGCATTCAGTGGTTGCCTTCCATTGCAAAGTGATGAACTACCATAATTGTTTCATTGCATGCATTCTTATAGGCTGCACACTTCTGAGGTAGAACAAGTAACTTATAATCAAATTTATAGAGCCTCATCCAACAGGGCTCCATGCATGACTGTCAGAAGAAAGAATGAATAAATATAGATTATATCAAAGCACAGCACTGATTGTTGTTTTGCATAAGTATGATTCACAATAATCCATATTTTATGGATAATGAATATGAATTAAGTTACTTTAATTGTAGAGCAAATAGTGTGTGCGCACACACACGTAGAGGAATGTCTGTGTATGCACATGTGTGTGGTGTGAGTAAATGTTTAGGCTAGAGATCAACCTTGGGTATCATTTCTCAGGAGATGTCAAACTTGTATTTCCTGACTTTTTATTGGAATGTAGGCTAGACTGACTGACCATTGGGTCCCAGGGATTTATATCCCTTAACCTCCCAAGCTCTGTATTTTAATTTTCTCATTTTAAAATGGTAAGGATGATGTCCTTTCATCCAAAATAATTCTATTTAATATTTGTAAAGTGATAATAATAGTTTGTAGATATATGAAATATTTATCAAATATTGGCTATAATATTTTATGTACTACATTTAGTATGATATTGGCTCAGCCACAGATAGAGTGATTCTAGTCACTTTCAGGCTCATACTTGATGTGCTTCCTATATTTCAGTATCACTTTGATGCCATTGTTGTCAGAGTTGAATTTGAATGAAAATGCTGAGCATTGGCATTGGTATATATTCAAAAACTTTATATTTCACCATGCAGCTGTATTTTTGATGTTATGGTGTTGGGATGACAGGATGTCAAATACTTTTTAACACTTTAATATCAGCCTTTTCTTTTCCATTTGATATTGTCTCTGCCATGCCTGATCTCTGGCCCCCTATGGGGAAATTGGTGTTCAAGGTGACTCATCAGTTATAAGCTTATAAACTCATTGATCAGCAGGTGAGACAACTTGACCATTCCTGTACTGTAGATGACTATGAGTAGAAACTTAGCAACTGCTGTAGAGGGAACTCCTAGGGAGAAAGTTACAAACAAGAGGCTGAGATACTTAAGAAACACATGAAGACATCATTAAAATTAGGATTTGTGTTTCGCAAATGGGTATTAAGTTTGGACAACAATTTCCACTCATTGGCAAGATGCACATTTCTGCAGCTGGCCTGAAAGGCTTTGCTCTTCTGACAGATCATATTTTAGAAATCACAGTGTCAGATTTTTTTAAGCTCCTTGCTGTGAACAGAGTGCAGTAGCCACAAATACAGCAATCACCTAGTTCTGAAAAGCCAGGCACAGTAAACACAGGCTTGGCAGAGTGCTGGAAGTAAGATTTCAACACAGATAATAGGAATGTTCTCAGTTTTGTAAGTAAAATTGCTATGCCAGACTTTTGTGCCTCTCTCTCTCTCTCTCTCTCTCTCTCTCTCTCTCTCTCTCTCTCTCTCTCTCTCTCTGTGTGTGTGTGTGTGTGTATATGTATGTATTTGTTTTGACGTTTCCTCTGCAGAGTCTGAATCCAAAGAAAGAGAATCCTTGTTTCCACATTTGCTGTAAGTCAGCCTTACCTTCCATGTTGCTAAAGTTGGGTTATTATCATCAGACTTTATTTAAAACATCATCACAAGTGGTGGCATGGAAGCTCTCCTTATTGTTGATTTTATAGCAAGGCCACTTGACAGAAACTTCCTCAGAAACTAACACATTTACAAAGAGACATATGTAATAAGTTTTGTGACTAACATTCCTTCCCTTAAATTTATAATCATAATCACATTAAGTTTTTAAGTCTTCAGTGATTTTCCATCTCTGTTATACAGTCAAAAGATAAAATGTAGAAGCCCTCATTCAATTTGAATTTTGAATAAACAAATAGTTCCTTTTACTTTAAGTAGGCCCCGTGTATTACACATGTTACATAAGACATATTTATACTAAGAGTCATCTGACATTCGGAGTAAACTGGGAGTTTTATGCCCTTAGTTGATTAATCAGAGAATCATGCCTTAACCCAGATGTGTGAAATCACAGCCAAGCTCTCCTTTGTATTTCTTTGTATATCACACAGATTTGTGCGATGCCACACACCTTTGATCTCATCTGCTGCTCTTTCTGTTGTAACTGCAGTCCTCTGTTGTGCCTTCACACCACCCTGTCTTTTGCCTAAGCAGCATGTATTACACCAAAACAATATCTCTCTGCTTCCCAATCAATATTTGTTCAAATCTCAAAATTTTCACTAGGATGACAGGTTTTACTTTTATTATGATTTTAGTGTAGTGAATATATAAAATCCTGTTTCTGTGTTAAATTAGGAATAAACTGATAAAATACTTGTAAGACAGGCAGAAAGGAAGCAAAGCTGACTGAAGAATATGATCATAAAACTGTATCCAGATAGGGTTCAATTATTCTTGAGTTGACTCTAATTGCGCAAATTGCAGGCACCTTGAAAAAAGACAATGTTATGGGGTTGAACTTTTTCTCTCTAACTGGTAAGTCAGGATAATTCTTTTCCACTTGAATCTAAAGAGCAACTAAGAAGGTTTTTTTCTAAAATATTCTTTTAGATGTTGAGTAGATATTCTCTTTCCTAGCTGACCTATTTTGCACCCCCAGAGCTCGTGTCTCTAGCTGCATATGTAACAGAAGATGGTCTAGTCAGCCATCATTGGGAAGAGAGGCCCCTCGGTCTTGCAAACTTTATATGCCCCAGTACAGGGGAACACCAGGGCCAAGAAGGGGGAGTGGGTGAGTAGGGGAGCAGGGGAAGGATATAGGGGACTTTGGGGATAGCATTTAAAATGTAAATGAAGTAAATACCTAATAAAAATTGGAACAAAAAAGATAAAAATAAAACTTAAATAAAGGTCAGTTCATAAATGTCCCCAGAATTTTTTCTTAGTTCACACAGTTAATCATTAGATCTATGGTGCTACTATATATTTGACAAGACTCCAACAGGAGAGTGTCAGGATGGTCATGCTGTTACCATCTAAAGGCTATCTCATCATACTGAACACTGATGATGCCTTGAGATTCTCCTGTACAGATAATGGTCACTACACTTTTTCTTCTGTTAGGTTCTGAAATGGTAGAGAATTGAACTTATTCTACAGTTTTAAATACCTGCACAATATGTGCATATTTATTCCATCAACTTTCTATCAGGAGGTAGAGGTGGGGATAAAATCACCACTGCTCTAACTTGAAAGAATATTAGAAGGAATTTTAGACAGTCAACAATTTCTGGGTAGAGACTTTTTTTTTTTTTCAGAAGTGGTATAGCTGCTCAAAAGTTGTCCATGTTCCTATTACTAACCCTTCATTCAGGCTTCTGTAAGTTATTACCAAGCCAAATAGCAGTGGAATATTTCTTTGTTTCTATCACAGATGTGTTATTTAGTGTGAATAGACATTGGTTTACATTTAATAATAAAAAGTTTACAAAATGTGATGTTTTCAGAAAGATTGGAGGATTGGAGACTTATTCTAAATGTGGGTGGCAACATCCAATGAGTTTGAGTCCCACAGTGAATATAAGGAAGCACAATTATTTTTCTTTCTCTGATTCATGATTGTACATGCAATGTGACTGCCTGCCACTTCCTCTTTCCACCATGCCTTCCCAGCATAAATAAACTTAGCACTCAATTGTGAACCAAAATTAACCCTTTAAGTGTCTCTTGTCTGGTACTTTATCATAGCAACAAGAAAATTATCACAAAGTGCAAACTCCTAGTCTGTCTACTTGCCAGGGACTAATTTGGTTATTAGATTCCACTTCTTGAACTCTATGTTATCATCTCTCAAGACATCACTTCAATAGAGTAAAAGGAACAGTAGTAAGATGGCAACTATCTCATAAGTTAAAAGTCTAATTTGTAAATGAATCAGTGTTATCCGTGTAATGAATATCAAAACGAAATTTGGTTTGGCTTCATCAAGCATATTGGAGAGCATAATAAAGATCTAATGCTCAATCCTGGAGCATAAACTTTGCCAAAGTAAAGTTCACTATGCACCCTCCACTTCTGCCCTTTCTTCAAAGGTAAAAAACAGAAGCTGAGCTCATCATTCCCTTATCTATCCCTTTGTTAGGTAAGACACAAGTTAAGGGGTAAAGTGTACATGATATTAGAAAGCATGGAGAATTAAGGTCCCTGTTCTCAACTCTATTACTGCTCACTATTGTGAGCTAATAGGCCCTCCCATTTTAGTTGACTTCTGAGGTAAAAACAGATTTGAATACAGGAGTTCTTTTTGCCTTGCTTCCCAATACATTCTCAGAAATTAGCATAGTGCTGGCCCTGATTAAATATTTACAGGGAAAAAAAAAAAGTACATGACTGCATAGTGCCATTTGTGTGGAATTTTGGGAAAGTACATTGATAACTAAACTTGTATCACAGCAATAGAGAATGGTATCACACGAAGGTCCACTAGAGGAGCAGGGCAGGGGAGGGTATAGGGGACTTTTGGGATAGCATTTGAAATGTAAATGAAGAAAATATCTAATAAAAAAATGAAGAAAAAAATTCTTTCTACTGTTCTTCTGTGGTGTAGAAGAAAACAGAATAGCTCTGACATAGAAATGATCCCTACCTCACTATCCCTGGTGCATCCAATTTCTGGTATTATGGAGTATCAGACCTAGGGACTCTTCAGTCACTCTTCTTTCCTACATTCTTCAGAGGCAGCAGGGCAATATCCTAGTTATCTATATGTTGAATTTTTGTCTTTTACTACATTTTAAAAGCTAAGTATGGCCCCCAATACAGGGAACCTGTATAAAGCACCTGTGACCCTGCCCCCAAGGTAATTCTGATTGGTAAATAAAGATGTCAACAGCCAAGTGGTGGGCAGAAGTGACATAGATGAGGTTTAGATTTCGTGAGCTTGGGGAGAGAGGGAGACTAAGAGAAAAAAGACAAGTGAAGAGGAGGAGGAAGAAAAGTAGCCATGGGTTAAAACTCAAGAGAGTGTGGCCCTGAGGGCTGTCCAATTAGAGCTAAGAGCAGACCAGATGAAACATAGTACATAATAACTTGGGGCTATTGATGGAAAAATAGATTTAAAGAGCATGGAGAGTAGGCAGCTGCCTAGCTCTTGTGTTGTTTAAGGATTATTGTAAATAAAAAGGCTGTGAGGTTTCATTTGGGAACTTAGTATAAGGAGGAGTAGAAATCATAGGCCAGGACTTAAATATTTCCTAAATCTATCCCATGAGGCCACTAAATACTTTAGAGAAGCATGCCACCTCACAGAATAACAAATTAAGCAAATAGCATGAACTGAGAATTTTGCATTAAATGTGTGTTTATTTCATTTTTTTCCTGTGTATCATTTTGCATAAAAATTCCAGAGCTAAGTTCAACTAGGTATCATTGAATATGACCTATTTGAACTAAATCTATTTGGGAAAGATTATGATAATTTTTATTAGATTTTTTTTTAATTTACATTTCAAATGCTATCCCAAAAGTTCCCTATACCCTCCCCCTGCACCTGGTCCCCTACCCACCCACTCCCACTTCTTGGCCCGAAATTCCCCTGTGCTGGGTCATATAAAGTTTGCAAGACCAAGGGGCCACTCTTCCCAATGATGGCCGATTAGGCCATCTTCTGCTACATATGCAGCTAGAGACACAAGCTCAGGGGGTACTGGTTAGTTCATATTGTTGTTCCACC
>NC_034593.1:145671742-145682495 GCF_900095145.1 Mus pahari | reverse complement strand
ATTTATTATATTTAAGTACACTGTAGCTGTCTTCAGACACTCCAGAAGAGGGAGTCAGATCTTGTAATGGATGGTTGTGAGCCACCATGTGGTTGCTGGGATTTGAACTCTAGACCTTTGGAAGAGCAGTCGGGTGCAGTCGGGTGCTCTTACCTACTGAGCCATCTCACCAGCCCCTGCATTTCTTTAATAATGCCCTTCTTCAAGTCCTCTACCAGCATCATGAGTTAAGCTTTTAAATCTGATTCTTGCTTTTCGGGTGTTTTGGTGTATTCAGGACTGACTGAGGTGGGAGTGCTAGGTTCTGATGATGTTGAGTGGTCTTGGTTTCTGTTAGTAAGATTCTTACATTTGCCTTTCGCCATCTGGTGATCTCTGGAGTTAGTTGTTATAGTTGTCTCTGGTTGGAGCTTATTCCTCCTGTGATTCTGTTAGCCTCTGTCAGTAGTCTTGGGAGTCCAGCTCTCTCTTGAGTCTCAGTGGTCAGATTACTCTCTGCAGGCAAGCTCTCCTCTACCAGGGAAGGTGCACAGAGGCCTGGCGTTCAGATCTGCCTCCTGGCTGAAGATGTAGGCCCAAAACAGGGCCTGTCCCAGAAGATGTGTTGCCTCTCCAGTTTATTCACTCACCTGCACAGACTAGCCCCCAAGGTACCCTGGACACAATATGACTCTCTTACCTGCTCTGGCAGACAGAGCCCTCACAGGTGGCGAGGAAGGTGGCCAAATTTCTGAAGTGCGAAACAAGGTCTGTCCCAGAAGCTAGGTTGCTTCTGTCTGTCCCAAAGATGTGTAGCTTCTGAGGTCCACACTCTCACCAGTGCAGATGAACCACACCAATGATGGCTCCCCAACTAGCTCAGGCAGTGAGAGCCCTCCTGGTCAGACACCTCTCCTCTGCAGGGAAAGGTGCAGGATGTTTGGAGCCAGGAATGGAGTCTGTCCCAGCTGCTGTGTTGCTTCTGCAGGCCGCCCTTTCCTGGCAATGTACTTGAGCAAAGATGGCTCTCCTACCAGCTCAGGTCTTGAGACCCCTCGGGGGCAGACACCCCTCCTAGGGCAGGACAAGTTTATGATAATTTACATCCCATTTATTTCTAAGAAAAAAGAATCTATATTTCAATAGATATATTGTTAAACCTCTTAACCATAGAATGTGGGAGTCTAATCACATGGTTTAAAAAGGTAAAACTGTGTTGGAAATTGCCAGGAATTTTTTTCCTAATAAAAGATGAAGTAATGGCCAGTATGATAAAAGAAAGGGTGAGTGACATGGTGGGAATTCTGGTTAGAGTAGGAACAATGAAGAAAAATTTCTGGCAGCCCAGGAAGGAACAGAGATTTAGTACTTCAGAGTAACACAACCCAGTAACTCTAAACATTTAAAAAGGTATTCCATGAATGCATTCACAGATGGCTGAATGAGAAGAAAATCAGAAAAAAGGAGGGGTACTGGAAGTAAGATACAACACAGACCCTGATAAAAGCAAGAGTTTAAAATAAGAAATATCTAGAAAAATGTGTGACTGCAGAATTTGCAGATATGTCAGAATAGCACTGGATATGGAATAAAGCTTGTGGATGTAGGTCATACTGTTATTAAGTTTTAAACAAAAGCTGAAGTCACAAATGAAGAATGCCTAGATTTACTGTCAAGTAGATGTCTTTGATATGCCACATTGCTACATGTTTGCCTACTATGAACTTATATACCCTATTAAAACACCTTGCATGTAAGTGTTAAATTTAGATGACAATAATCTCTTTAGACATTTTAATAATTAAAATATTCTTATACTTCACATAATTTATCACTTTTTTGTGAAATGCTGTTGTTAAATATTTGGTGTCTTATGCTTGATTTTTTTATACTAAACTTAGAGAAATGCAGCCTGCTGCCATTTGATAAGTAATAAAACTGAAGTTAGAAAGGTTAATTAAATAGTACAGTTTCCACAGATGACTGAGCAAAGGGGTTAAACATAACTTCGCATTTCTGTTCGCTTGTATAAACTGTTTGTTTGCAGTACAGTTCAGAATCTGTTTTGATGCAACTTCACAAGCTTAATTCCATTTGCAAACACAGGAATGCATGCTCCTGTCACCACAAAAGACATTTCCACTAAGATACAATTCAGACAAAAAAGTCCAGGTGTCAGTGTTGACACAGAAAGCCTGTCAGTGGTAGACAACAACAAGCCATGCAGCTATCTGATTTATATTAAAAGGAGAAAAACACAGAAGGGTCACAACAAACAAAATAATTCTGAAGGATGGAAAGAAATCTTGTTTTCTTGGAGAAGCAGGGAAATGACAAAAATCACCTAGAAATAACTCTTGCATTTGAAACAGAAAACAGAAACAGAAACAGAAGACAATCTATTGCAAAAAAAAAAAAAAAAAAAAAAAAAAAAAAAAAAAAAAAAAAAAAAAAAAAAAAAAAACAAAGAAAACAACCTTCAATTCATCTAAAGCAGCTATCCCATGCAGTAGTACAAGTGTATACAGAACCATAGATTACTGTAGGGCCCAACATACAACTCAACATGCCTCAAGGTGTACTTACTTGAGCATGATTCATGTAAGCCAGCCCAAGATGTCTGCTTCTCCAAAATACATTATGCATTGTGGTTGTGTCTTAAACCCCAAACTTGATGATGAAAAGGGTCTAAAGTGCCTTGAAAGCCTCAAATCCGTGTTTAAAAAAATAAAGCTATTCAGACATGGTAGTATATGTTTGGAGTCTGAGCATGGGGGAGGCAGAGAGAAGCAGATCTCTAGGGATTATTGGATAGCTAACCTAAATGAAAGGTGAACTATAGGCCATTGAGATACTCTGATAAAATAAAAATAAAAAATGAAAGTAAAAAGGATGCTGTATGGATGCTGAGGAACAACACTAGTGGTTGACCTCTGGATTTCATGCACCCCATAGAGGTTTGTATACAAACACATGTACACATGCACATATGCTCACTCAAATACAAATCAAATTCAGGGCTATCTTGAAATAAAGAGGCTGATGAGTAGATAGCAAAAGTTACACAGAGTTAACTTATTTTTTTTTAACTGTTGCTTTATGGGTTCTTTGTTACCATATAATGTATCTGTTAAAGCTATCATCTTTAGGACATTATCAGTACTTCCATGATTTGATTATTTATAAGTATACTTTTGAAAATATTTGGTATCCTGTGCACTTTTTAACAGCTTTTGTACCATCATACTTTGAGTCCCAAGCAGCTTTGTCCAAGTCAGTGGCAAAACCACCTTCAGAAATACAATAATAAAATTAATTTATATTGCCCAATGACACTAAAGTGGCTTCTGCTTTCATGGTTCATACATAGCACTTTGTGTTATCTATGAAAAGATCCTCTATTAAAATATGACTCTAGCCAGACGGTGGTGGCACACACCTTTAATCCCAGCACTTGGGAGGCAGAGNCAGGTGGATTTCTGAGTTTGAGGCCAGCCTGGTCTACAAAGTGAGTTCCAGGACAGCCAGGGTTATACAGAGAGAAATATATATATATATATATATATATATATATATATATATATATATATATATATATATATATGACTCTGAACTATTGGTACTACTAAGAAGTGACGGGATTATTACTAGGAAATGAGGGGCCAGGTGGAATAAATAGATCATCAAGATTTGTCTTGAAGGTTGTCTCTTTCCTGTATTCTTCCTGTATAATATGAGCTGACACTTTTATACTTTTTTTGTTCTACCTGACAGTCTCATGATGCTTTTCCTAAGAGTCCATGAGCACAGAAGTAATGAACTCAAGTGGATTATGAGATATAAGATAAAGTCTTTTCCCCTTAAACCATTGTCAGAGTAGTGAAAACAGAGGAGTGATTAGCCTTGTTTTAAAGAACCAAATATTGGCATTTTACGGATCATATACATTACCAAGACTTCTCAACACAAGATTTGATTTTTTCTATATTTTATTTTCCTACCAGAATATAATTACAGTCTGCCTTTTGAAAGTTCTATCAGTCACCAAACCCAGATACTATTGCATATGCCAGCAAGATTTTGCTGAAGGGACCCTGATATAGCTGTCTCGTATGAGGCTATGCCAGTGCCTGGCAAATACAGAAGTGGATGCTCACAGTCAACTATAGGATGGAACTCAGGGCCCCCAATGGAGGATCTAGAGANAGTACCCAAGGAGTTGAAGGGGTCTACAACCCTATAGGTGGAACAACAATATGAACTAACCAGTATCCCCAGAGCTCGTGTCTCTAGCTGCATATGTAGTAGAAGATGGTGGGGGGAAAGTATATGGAACTTTCAGTATAGCATTTGAAATATAAATAAAGAAAATATCTAATAAAAAAGTTCTAAATTTTTTCTCATTGTATTCTTTTTTTAATCAATTGGGAATTTATTTTGAAATAGAGTATTATTTATGAAATTCTTTTTTCTATACATAACTCAACTTTCTTCACACAAATTAACTAACACCCTGACAATTTTCACAGATTTTTGGTGATGCTTATGACATTTGCAAAGTACAAACTATGCATGATTCTATTTTTCCTTCTACATTACAATTAACTTTTGCTTTGATTTTTCAAAGCCCTCTAAATTAATAATGGTACTAAAAACCATAGTATCAGAAAATTCTTGAGGCTGGTGGCAATAAATGAGTTGAATAATAGAGTTATCTAACTTTATACAGATGAAAACTCAATGTCATAAAAGCTAAATGCTCGTGTAAGGCAACAGTATTGCCAATTTTAGGAATATTTACTATCTCTTTCTATAGATTCCTGTCTTCAGGGACAGTGTCAGCATAGTAGTTTATTTACTATATGAATTGAATGACAATATCAGACAATATTAACAGGGGATGAAAACTATAGAGTATTAATCATAGACAACACTAAGTTATTCTTCTAATTACTTAGAATGACAAACATTCTGAATTAGCTTCTTTTCTTGTTGCTATGATAAAGTACTGAACAAAAGCAACTTAAGAAAGGAAAAGTTTACTTTGGCTTACAGTTCGAGGTTACAGTGTATTATAGAAGGGAAGTAGTGTCAGCAGGAGCAGATGCCATGATGTACACATAGTCAGGAAGCAGAGAAATGCTATGCTGTTACTTGGCTCATTTTATCCTTTTGTTTTCAGTCTTGGGCCTGGGCCATGAAAAACATGATTCAGTTGAGTTCTTTGCCACTATTTACATCAAGAAGCTATGTTAGCTATTTCTTTTGTTACTATGACAAAATACCTAGAAAATAAATTTAAAGAAGGGAGAATTTATTTTTATTCACAGTTCAATGGTAAAGCTCATCATAGAAGAGAAGTCATGAAAGCTGCATCCACACACAGAAATCAGAAATGGATGAATACTGGTACTTAGCTCACTCTCTTCCTTTTAATCAGTCCAGAGCTTCAGCCCATGGAATGGTGCTGCCACAGTTAAAGTTGGTGTCGTGCATTAATTACCCAGTGTAGAAATTTCCTCATAGACATGTCCAGAGGTTTCCCATCTGGATGATTTAAATTTTGCCAAGTTGACCATTGACTTTAATAAGATGGCCTTTCTTCCACAATCCAACATAATTTTCAATACCATCTTAGCTATCATCAGTGTGGCTTTTACTTTTCATATTCCTACTAGAATTCTGTTCCTAACCAGTTGAGTATTTAAAAACCTTGAGAGGCTCCCCCAGAACTTTCCTCTTTCTCTTTTCCTTCCAGTACCCTTAAAAGAACTGAATGTCATGATTAACTTAAAGTAATACAGCATTTTTTTTTTAACTTCAAAGCTCTCTTGTCTTCTAACCAGAATGTAGAGTACTCTTCTGTAATTCTATATTTTTGCATATCTGTGTCCTTACTTCTCAGTACCAATTTTCTATTTTAATTGACTTAGACTTCTAACAACAAATTGGTTTTTCCCAGTTTAGGGGTAGAGAATTCTGAAAGAAAATGCTAGAGATTTGGGCACAGATGAGAGCTTCTTTCTCATAGATGTACCTTTACATGGAAAAGGCATTAGCTCATTGGGTCTCTTTTAGGTATTAAGTTATTTTCATTCTAAAGACTCTATGCTCAAGCTATAAGTACCTTGGTCAAATTATCCATGAAAGTTTGGATTTCAGCCTGTGACTCTTTGATTTACTTCAAAATTCAATCCATTGGGTAATATTACTTACTAGGCAATCTATAGAAAAGCTTTTCTTAAAAGCATTATTTAAAAACATTAGAGATACCATTATTCTTTAGCAAACAATGTGATTTATGATAACTTTGAATTATATAGATTGTTGGACAGTAAAACCATGCCAGGAAGCTTGGTAAGATAGAGCCAGATGAGACACTCCGAGACTCTGTGGGCACACACCTGAGATTTAAGCTGTTCCCTACTCCCTGCCAGATTCTTGGCCCTGAACACATGCCACACTCCTCATAAGGAAATGCAACCTGTGGTCTTGTAGATTCAGAGAGCTCTCCATGCTAATGAGGTAAATAGATGCCCTAAGGGCTTAGCCAATAAGCTTCCCTTCCAAGATATCCCTCCCTGCAAAAGGTATTTAATCTCAGGTCTGTGCCCTCCCCACAGCCTTGAGCAGGCTGTCTCAGACCTGGTTTGCAACATTTGCTAGCCCACCTAGGTAAAGTCTATTGTCTTGCCACATCTGTGGTTTCTTTATGATGCCACTACCTGCTGAGAGGCTGAACCTCGTTTTCCTGATGCTATGCTGAGAAGGCAGAGATCCTGAGGAAGCAAAGAGATCCTGGTATGGTGGGAGATTGCCCCCCCCCCCCGCCTTTAAAAGCTCAGACTCATAAGTAAACACTGGCCTTGACCAGAGAACTTTGTCTTGGCACCCTGCCTTTCCTAGCCAAACCCCACCTTTCCTTTCAGGAACCCAGTAACCTATGGCCACTGGCATCTACACAGGTCCACCCTGAGAAGTGGGTATGTTATAGGTATCCATCCATTTTCCACCATGAACAGACAATAAACAGTTTAGAACTATGGCCTGTCTGTTTCATCAAAACCAACATGGGGAGCCATGGGGAAGGCTCATATTCATGAAGATCATATTTATTTAGCCTGAAACTGTAATATTAGGGAGTAAGAAAGATTTGCTTCTTTTTTCTGAGTCATAAAAATGGCATATATTAAAACAACAGCTATAAATTCAAATAAGAATGAATTAATATGAAGAAGATGTGGAAATCCTTTAGAATGAGAGAGAAGATAGGAAAGAAGCAAAAGTGACAGAAAATTAGGAAAGACTTCATGAACAAAAATGTGTTAATAATAAAAGTGGGTTGATAAAAGATCAAAATGAGTACGACTTCCAAAGCCATGCTGTAAAAAAAGTATTCACATTTATAAATTATAACTCAGTAATTAGTATGGATAGCTAAAAGTCAGTAGGTGACTATTAATTTAGTGAATATAAAAGTTACAGGTATTTACTCTGTATTTTGTATTTAATAAGACTGTAATTATATTATAACACTTATAAGATATCAGGTGCTGATACACATCAATGATGACTTACAAGGCATAAAATATTGATAAACTCTTATAAAAGAAGTGAAAAGACAGTTGAAAAAGTATACTGGTAGGGGCTATTAGCAAGTCTTTCTTGTAAAATTAAACTTACTGAGAAATAGAGAACCTATAACTTTGAGCAACTATATGTTCAATGTCTTAAGCATTAACCATTACTATGTATTTACTTAAGGAATAAATAAAACAGTGAAATAATAAGTTGTGGAAGGAATGATCTTCATAGGTTTGCTCAACAAATATTTATTGAGAACAATTCTGCAATGAGTAATGCATCATAAAAGCAAATAGAAAATTATCTCTCACACAGGGCTTTTGAAATGCATTAGGAATTCCTAACCTAAGTTACATAGGTATTCAGATTTCTTTTGATTTTTAGGTTTCTTCAAGGAAAAATGGTTTGTGAAGGATAGAGTAGCATAGCATGTATGTAGAAAATAAGATCTAAGAAGGATCAGAAGGGAAGGAATAGTGTGTAAAAACATAAAAAAAAATGCTATTTCATTACCAAGTCACAGAAATGGATAGGAACTAGCCACATAGGTGAAAAAAGGATCAAGACCAGAGAAAAGACTGTAAATCTGAGAAATTAAATGTCAGAAGTGAAATGCTAACTGCAGCAATTCATAGAGAGAGAGAGAGAAACTAAGTCAGTAGGAATAGAAATAAAGAAAGCTTATCATTCCATATGCTTGGAAATAAATTAAATATTACAAATACTACATGGCTGCAGAATTTGGGAGCTGAGTGATTATGAGTAGAACTGGAAGAGAGACTATACCAATGTTAGCTTCATAAATTGATATTAGAAATATATGCATTGTATTAGTCCAGGATCCCTAGAGAAGGAGAACCAAAAAGAAATTGACAAATGACAGACAGGCAGATAATGGAGAAATAGATGTATAGATGACAAACAGTTAATTCATATGTAGAGTATGTGTTTATAAAGGTTGAGTGATTTGTTTTACTCAGTTTACTAGTCAAAAGTTAATCTCTTTTGAGAACACACTCAAAGCCACATTGAGATGTTTAACACCAGTTTGTCATTTTAGACTTCCTAATTTGGTTTTTCCCACTCTTCTGTCTGAAGCACATAATAAAACTTTCTTCATAGAAGTATCTTTGCTACATCCAATGCAAAGGAATATAAGGCAGAGACCATGGAAGAACACTGTTCACTGGCTTGCTCTGTGTTCTTTCTTGTACCATCCAGTATCATTTGCCTTGGAGTGGTACTGCCCTCAGAGAGCTAAGCACTTCTACATCAAGTACTAACCAGAAAACTGTACTACATACTTGTCTATAGCCCAGTTTACAGGACTATTCTTAATAGAGAGTCTTTCTTTTCAAATGACTCTAGCATGTGTCAAGTTGACTTAAGACTAACCAGAACAAAAGACTCCTGCATTATATAAAGCTTATTTTAAATATACAAATCTATAATTTTCTTCCTCTAATTTTTTTATAGGGAATGTAGCTATGAACCTTGTACTAGTTTCATTTCCATGGCTTATATAAAATACCCTAATAAACTGATGTAAGGGGAAAGGGCTTTGTTTTAACTTACAATCCTAAGTTACAGTTTATCATAGCATGAAAGTCATGGTGGCAGAACTGGCGAGATGGCTCAGTGGGTAAGAGCACTGACTGCTCTTCTGAAGGTCCTGAGTGCAAATCCCAGCAACTAAATGGTGGCTCACAACCATCCGTAAAGAGATCTGATGCCCTCTTCTTAAGTGTCTGAAGACATGTAGTACTTACATATAATAGTAAATAAATAAACCTTTTTTTTTAAAAAGAAAAAAAGAAAGTCATGGTGGCAGAACTTAAAACAGCTGCTTACATCACATCCACTTTCTCTGTTTTGTAAAAATTTTTATAAATCCTGTGTGTGTGTGTGTGTGTGTGTGTGTGTGTGTGTGTGTGTGTACTTGCAGTGAGAGTTTTGGTTTCTTTAAAATTCTAGATATGTGAATATGGTTTCGTTTTAAACACAGGTGTGGGATAAGAGGCTGCTTCACAGCAGGTGATTATGATTTGTCTCCTCCACTAACAGGGGCATGATTTTTGCTAGCTATCGATAGTTTAATTCTGGAGACTCAGGAAAGCAAAGTAATGAAAATCCTGATAATGAAGATTGAACTGGCCCCAAGATACACAACAGGAAGTTGTGTATCAACAGCAGATATAAATCAGCAGTAAGTGACCTAAAGAGTTCTACACCCCCTTTCTCTTCTAACCTTTCTCTCCTACCTAGTGTTGTTTGTTTGGAAGGGGTTAGGGTGCAATAAGCATTGGAATGAAGGTGGTAGATATAAGAACCCAATAAAATAGCAAAACAATTATGTAATCAAGTATCCACATGATAGAGAATAGGGCTTTGGATTCCTAAGAACAAGAGTTACAGGCAGCCAGGCGGTGGTGGCGCACACCTTTAATCCCAGTACTTGGGAGGCAGAGGCAGGTGGATTTCTGAGTTTGAGGCCAGCCTGGTTTACAAAGTGAGTTCCAGGACAGCCAGGACTGCACAGATAAACGCTGTCTCGAAAAACCAAAAAAAAAAAAAAAAAAAAAAAAAAAAAAAAAAAGAAAAGAAAAGAGTTACAGGCAGTTGTAAGTCACCTGATTTCCTGATTTAGAAGATAGGAACTGAACTCAGATTTTCTAGAAGAGCAAGAAGTGCTTTCGGTCTCTGAAACATCTCTTTAGCCCCTAGTTTCTCATCTTTTATACAATGTAGGAAAAAAAGAGAATAGTATCACCCATTTACTCTGGTCCTTACCACATTACTAATTATAACCAAGACTATTACCAACACACATACTTAGAAATCAACCTTATTGACACTCTATTCCCAAGTGATTCTCAATTGCATTGAGTTGGCAAAACTGTCACAGCCTTGCACTGGAAAAAAAAAGGTCTATCCACAGGAAAATTTTTTATCACTCTACTAGCATTTTTTTTTTTTTCTGATTAAGAAAAGCAATTGGGTCTTGGAAAGATTGGGAATTCAAGGTCCCTAACAAAACATAATAAAAGCAATCTACAGTAAACCAGTAGCCAACATCAAAGTAAATGGAGAGAAACTTGAAGCAATCCCACTAAAATCTGGGACTAGGCAAGGCTGCCCACTTTCTCCCTACCTATTCAATATAGTACTTGAAGTCCTAGCCAGAGCAATC
>NC_034593.1:145670225-145671496 GCF_900095145.1 Mus pahari | reverse complement strand
AAGAAAGAAATTGAAGAAGATCTCAGAAGATGGAAAGCTCTCCCATGCTCATGGATTGGCAGGACTAACATAATCAAAATGGCCATCCTGCCAAAAGCAATCTACAGATTCAATGCAAACTCCATTACAACTCAATTCTTCATTGAGTAAGAAAGGGCAAATTGCAAATTCATCTGGAATAATAAAAAACCTAGGATAGCAAAAACTATTCTCAACAATAAAAGAACTTCTGGGGGAATCACCATGCCTGACCTCAAGCTGTATTACAGAGCAATTGTGATAAAAACTGCATGGTACTGGTACAGCAACAGACAAGTAGATCTATGGAATAGAATTGAAGACCCAGAAATGAACCCACACACCTATGGTTACTGGATCTTTGTCAAGGGAGCTAAAACCATCCAGTGGAGAAAAGACAGCATTTTCAACAAATGGTGCTGGCACAAATGGTGGTCATCATGTAGAATAATGCAAATGGATCCATTCTTATCTCCTTGTACAAAGCTCAAGTCTAAGTAGATCAAAGACCTCTACATAAAACCAGAGCTATTGAAGTTTATAGAGGAGAAAGTCAGGAAAAGCCTCGAAGATATGGGCACAGGGGGAAAATTCCTGAACAGAACACGAATGGCTTGTGCTGTAAGATCAAGAATCAACAAATGGGACCTCATAAAATTGCAAAGCTTCTATAAGGCATAAGATACTGTCAATAAGACAAAAAGGCCACCAACAGATTGGGAAAGGATTTTTACCAATCCTAAATCTGATAGGGAACTAATATCCAATGTATACAAAGAGCTCAAGAAGCTGGATTCCAGAAATTCAAATAGCCCCATTAAAAATGGGGTACAGAGCTAAACAAAGAATTCTCAACTGAGGAGTACCGAAGGGCTGAGAAGCACTTGAAAAAATGTTCAACATCCTTAATCATCAGTAAAATGAAAAATCAAAACAAGCCAGAAATTCTACCTCACACCAGTCAGAATGGCTAAGATCAAAAATTCATTTGCAGCAGATGCAGGCCAGGATGTGGAAAAAGATGAACACTCCTCCATTGCTGGTGGATTGCCAGCTTGTACAACCACTCTGGAAATCAGTGTGGTGGTTCCTCAGAAAATTGGCCATAGAACTACTGGTAGATCCAGCAATACTTCTCCTGGGCAAATACCCAGAATATGTTCCAACTGGTAATAAGGACACATGCTCCACTATGTTTATAGCAGCCTTATTTATAATAGCCAGAAGCTGGAAAGAACCCAGATGTCCCTCAA
>NC_034593.1:145660845-145669673 GCF_900095145.1 Mus pahari | reverse complement strand
TCTTGTGAGGCTATGCCAGTGCCTGGCAAACACAGAAGTGGATGCTCACAGTCAGCTATTGGATGGAACACAAGGCCCCCAATGGAGGAGCTAGAGAAATTACCCAAGGAGCTGAAGGGGTCTGCAACCCTATAGGTAGAACAACAATGTGAACTAACCAGTATCCCCAGAGCTCATGGCTCTAGCTGCATATGTAGCAGAAGATGGCCTTGTCATCCATCATTGGGAAGAGAGGCCCACTGGTCTTGCAAACTTTATATGCCCCAGTACAGGGGAATGCCAGGGCCAAGAAGTGGGAGTAGGTGGGTAGGGGAGCTGGGCAGGGGGAGGGCATAGGGGACTTTCGGGATAGCATCTGAAATGTTAATGAAGAAACTATCTAATAAAAATTGAAAAAAAAAAGAAAAGAAAAGCAAATGGAATTAAAAGTGGTGCTCTTTCTGATGTGTGGCTACTCTTTCTAGACAAGAAGCCTACTCCTGACATTCTTAGAGCAGATAACACCTGTAGAGTATTAACCCAATACCTTATCACTAGAAAAGCATGCTTCTTTAACATTTTCAAGAATATGCTTTAAAAAATACCTTGTAGAAAAAATATGTTCCTTGGAATTTTGAAAAAGTGAAATCAAAATTACTTTTAGATGAATCTTATATTCTGCACAACAAGAGTAGTGAAAAAGACCAATGCAACTCTTTAAAGTTCCACAAGAGCATGCTTAGATGCTACCAAAGATCCTTCTGTCTATCCTTTTGATTCAGTTTGCCTTTCTTTGATTTCTCAGAATATTCACAAAGACCTCAGTCAGTATTTTTTGGCATTTATTTAATGAGGCCCAAAGCAAACAAAAAGCTTCCACTGGGCTTGGTATACTGATGTCCTGAAATACCTGTCTGATTTAAGACAGAGAAACAAAACTATAGTTTAAAACACACAGAAAGGCATTCGTTAAGAAGGTCCTAGAGTGTTTGTATAGATATAGCTGGAGGCCACATGTCCTGGATGGTTACAGATTCTGAGATCTCAGGGAAACTAAGAATTTAGAGGTCATGGATATCTTGAAGAAAAGGGAAAAGGAAAAAATGAGAACACAGATAAAGGGAGAAGAAAGGGGAGAGAATATTCTAGTGTGTAACTGAGGCCAATGTGGAGCTATGGTGAAGATTTTTCTCTGTATAGGATGCAACTCAGAAGAGCAGTATAAAATGAGTATCTCGAAAATAAAACAAAATGAACAAACAAACCTTTCTGGTTGAGAAAGGGGACACAGAGTGAAGTTTACTGAAGTTAACGAGAGTGGGAAGGCTGAGGACAAAGGTACAGTCTCATGATTTGACTACAAGTGTCTTTGTGTGTTTCTATGTAGAACATGTCCACAAACATTTCAGCTTGGAAGGAAAAAGGTAGCTTTAGTGAATATCTTCTAATATAGTGATACAAGTGGGAGGAGATGAAGGAAATCTAAAGAGTCAAGTCAGGTAATTCATGAATTTTTATAAGTCTCACAGGATCATAGCATCACGGCGAAGGATAATTTCTGAACTTAATCTAGCTACATTCACTTATGAAAACTCTGTGCCTCTTCCCTTGTGGGAAATCTGTCACTAAGTCTTTAGTATTTCAAATAGAGAATAGAAATTAAATAGTCAAGGTCAGTACATTTTAGTCATTCAGGTTAATCCTTTTAATTCAGATATATTAGACAGAGAAGTGACACTTACATCCCATCACTTTTCAAGTCCAGTTAGTCTTTAATCCTAATTATACCTGACCTGATTTAAAGTGAACAGAAATTCATCCTCCACTGGAGTAAACAAGAACCACAGAGCTTTTGTTATTCATTAGAACAAGCCTCTATCTCCATTCTAATTATTGCTTGGGGTTTTAAGGGTCCAGGTTAAGTGGAGTTGTCAGAGTTCTCTTTGTTGTATAATGAAGTAAGAAACATGAATTAATAACAACAGCTCAGGTTTGGGCCATGTTCTGAAATTCACTGATATGTCCATTAGTCCATTTAAATCCAATAATGTTGGGCAGAAAGTGTGCCTGACTCCTCATCCTTCTAGTGGAAGTAAGAACTACCTCCTCCACACTGAGGTGATAAATGGAATGAGCTTGAAGCCATGCCAGGAGTGTAGCAAGTGCTAAATAAATGTTCTCTGTATTTGTTAATACTTTTCCTATGAGGGAGAAGGGAGGATAGGAAGTAAAGTGAAAAGAGGAAGAGAAGGTTTATATCTGGTTTATGACTGAGAGGCTCTGAATCTCATGTTTGAAAAGGTTGTTCAGTGTTGTACTATATCACTAAGCCAAGTGGATTGAAGGAGATACATTAAACTGATATAGATTAATTTTGTTAATATCTACACTCTCAGTCACCAAAAGGGATCACTGAAACTACAAATGTGAAAAAAACACTTTCAGAAGAGAGAAAATTGAAAGACTGAGAACCACTCACCATCTATATGGGGTTGTGTGTTTATGTTTAATTTATCTAGACCCAGACTACCCTCTTTGAATTAAGGAATTGAACAGTACATTCTTATCTGTATTTATAACACAGTTAATGTCAGAAGGCATGTAGAGACTTTCGTGTAGGCTGAGTACATTAGGAAAGTGGCTCCATAAATTATACTCTGTCATTTTACTCATATTTATTGTTATTTCTTTAATAATTATATTGTTCAGATGCCTGGATATTTACATAGCTTATGATTTTAATTCTTGCTCTTCTCAGTGTGTTTGCCATGACCATGTGTGCACACACATACACACACAAACACACACACACACACACATCTGCTCAAGTTCATTACATTGTAATTCTTTTCTTCCATTAGTAGGTCAAGGTTTGGGGTACCATTCTTTTTCTCTCATCTTTTTTTTAAAATCTGTGTTGGGAAGCAGAGAGTCCAACTAATTATATAGTCCAAATAGAACTCACAGATGTACAGGTCAGAGAACCACACAGGGTAGTTGGGTTTCTCCTTCCACTTATGGGTCCTGGAAACTCAGATCATCAGTCTTGGGTCCTTCAGAAATTAACATAAGTATACTTTAGAAAGCACACTTAGCATTTGGAACTTTGTGACAAGAACATTGTTAAAAGAACATTTTTGGTCAGCTGACAAATCAATAAGGTTCATAGTAAGTGGGAGAACCAATACGTATACTACTTACAAACACATTGCACTTTTAACATCTTTAAAATATCATTTAATTTTGTTGAATCAATATAATTGAAAAGAAACTACATACATATAAGTGAAACAAGAAAGCTCAAAAAATTCCCAAATTTTTAAAATGTACCAATTAGCTATCTTGTATAATCTTATGCAATACTGTATGAAGACAATTGCAATTGAGTAAGTAAATGTTCCTTTCCTCAAGGTCAATTTTCTATCTGTGTCACCTCTGTTCTGTGGTCTGCTTCATGCACTGAAGACAAAGTATTAATAAAATCAGCTCATTGATTGCCCGTTATTTTATAGTTTGAAGAGGCAGATATTTAAATATATATTTAACCACCTAAAGGTTAGAGACTTTCAACAAACATCATACAAATGAGGAGAGTGATAAAGTGAATGTGAAAAGTAAGGAACTATACTGAATGCACATCACTCTGCATATACAATCTTGGATTTATTGAAATAGTAATAAAAATATCAAGTGTTCTTTAGAGTAAATGAATCAGGTGATTTTTATCATTAAAAGGCATAATTAATTAAGATAAAAATTATACCCTCAATCTGACACTTTAATATGCTTGAGTCATGTCTAGGTGAAGTGTCGGTTAGTCTTGTACCATTTGTAAAGCATGATTTTGCCCCTATAAGACCCCACCACCAGAAGATATTGTATGCGTGTGCTCATTTGAGTAACAGATATCTGGAAGCAATCATTTGCTCTCTATTCACTATCTATACAATTTTCAGGAGGGTTGCTAACATTCCAACCTTTAGTTTTCCTTTTTGCAAATGGAAGACAGTCAAATCTTATCACAGGCAACTTTTGAAGTTCAGGAACAAAATCCAATCACATATTTGCCATAGGGTGGTTAACAACTGCTTGTTCCATAACTGCTTGTTATGCAATTTAATTTAGTAAAAAAACAGATGCAAACAATTATGATTTGATTGTTTAAAATACCATAGAAATTAAATAATAATAAATATCATCATAATGCGTATGAAGACTTTTTAAAAGCAGATTATATTTGTAAATTAAACTTGAAAGACTCAGATGAAGCTCATGCCCAATTTATCTTCTGTTGGATTCATCATATCTGGTTTTATGTGGAGGTCCTTGATCCACTTGGACTTGAGCTTTGTACAAGTAGATAAGGAGAGATCAATTTGCATCCATCTACAAGCTGACTTCCAGTTGAACCAGCACAAATTGGTGAATATATTGTCTTTTTTCCACTGGATGATTTTGGATTCTTTGTCAAAGATCAAGTGACCATAGGTGTGTTCATTTACTTTTGGGTCTTCATTTCTATTCTATTGTTCTACCTGTCTGTCTTGTATTCATACAGATCTTACTACTATTGCTCTGCTGTATAGCTTGAGGTTAGGGGTGGTGAGTTCCCCAGAAGTTCTTTTATTGTTGAGAATAGTTTTTGCTATCCTAGGGGTTTTGGTTATTCTAGATCAATTTTACAATTGCTCTATCTCTGAAGAATTGAGCTGGAATTTTAATGGGAATTGCATTATATCTGCAGATTTCTTTTGGTAAGATGGCCATTTCAACTATGTTAATTCTGTCAATAAATGAGCATGGGACATCTTTCCATCTTCTGTGCTCTTATTTGATTCCTGTTTTGTTTTGTTTTGTTTTGTTTTTCCAGACAGGGGTTCTCTGCAGTCTTGGCTGTCCTGGAACTCACTCTGTAGACCAGGCTGGCCTCGAACTCAGAAATCCGCCTGCCTCTGCTTCCCAAGTGCTGGGACTAAAGGTGTGTGCTGCCACGCCTGGCTTTTTTTTTTTTTTTTTTAATTTCATAGACTTAAAGTCCTTGTCATACAGGTCTTTTACTTCCTTGGTTAGAGTCACACCAAGATAGTTTATATTTTTTTGTGACTATTATCAAGGGTGTTGTTTCCCTAATTTCTTTCTCAGCCCATTTATCCTTTTTGGGGTCACTTATGTAGCTGTGGGGTATGGGAAACTGGGGGTAGCCACTAGAAAGTCCCAGACTCCAGGGAAGCTAGAGGTGCCAAGGAACCAATGGGGATGACTTTAGCTGAAATACCTACCAAAATGGAGATATGCCCTGTACAGACCACCTCCAGTAGATAGGCATGGCTTCCAGTTGATGAATTGGGACACCCACCCATCTCAAAATTTGTTAACCAAGAAATATTCATGTCCAAAGAAAAGAGAGGGGGAAAAATGGAATAGAGACTGAAGAAAAGGCCATGTAGAGGCTGATATGACTGTTCCCTGAGAGGTTCTACCAGCAAATGATCAATACAGGTGAAGATACTCACAGCCAACCATTGGACTGAGCCTGGGGACTCCAAAGGAAGAGTTAGGGGAAGGGATGAAGAAGTTGACGAGGATTGCAACCCCATAGGAAGAACAATATCAACTAACTGGATTACCCAGAGCTCCCAGAGACTAAACCACCAACCAAAGAGTATACATAGAAGGATCCATAGCTCCAGATACATGTATAGTAGAGAATGGGCTTCTCTGATATCAATGGGAGGAGAGGCCCTTAGTCCTATGGGGGCTTGATGCTCCAGTGTTGGGGGAGGCTAAATTGGTGAGGCATGAGTGGATGAGTCGATGGAAGAGCACCCTCATAGAGGCAAAGGGGAGGGGAGATGGGGAATGGGATGGGAGGTGTGGAGAGATAACAAGGAAGGGGGATATCATTTGAAGTGCAAACAAGTAAAATGATTAATAAATAAAAAGACTCAGATGAAAAGCTTATGAAGCAGCTAGTCAAGTCTAAGTTATAAAATTGATCTGAAATAAAGTGATTGATATTCCAACTACACGCTGTAAGCACACAAGGAACTCTACTTAATGTTATGGACAGATTAAAAACAGAAGGTTTGCTCCATACATTAACCAAACCAGAAATTAACCAAGCTTCTACCAAGGGGTAAAGCAAGGAAATTCCTTTGGCCTAATTGGAGTACATAGTAAAAAAGACAAGGACAAAAGACAAAGACCTTATGGAGAAAGAGAAAAATGCCTCTTACCAGAAAATAGCCTAGCCATCATTTCTAACCAAAGAGGTGTCACATCCTTCTTCCTTGGTCACCAGGAACTCCAAGAAAGAAGGGAGAGATGAAAAGAAATGGGCTCTGTCTCAAGGCAATGAAAGAAAAAGGACAACCTTGCCAATTCTTCTAAATAGGAGATTCCAGATTTCAAAGTTCATAGTCATTGAAGACATTTTTAAAGTATGATAATTTAACTGATATGTTTCAACAGGAATAATAATAATAATAATTAATAATTAATAATAATAATAAATTGGTGGTCACAAGGAAAATGCCTAGAGTTCATACCTAAGTAAGCTGAAATCCAAGGCAGAGTGAATAAACACAGTCTGAGAAAACAAAAAATCTTAGCTGTTGAGAAACTACTAACTCCTCTACAAATGAAATTTATCAGTCAGAAACCAATGAAACTACAGCCATATTGTACCAATCAGAAACCACTATTTCATTTCTACCTAAAGAATTCCCATTTCAAAAATAAAATGTTATCTTCCTCTTGCTTTTTGTAATGTCATTTAGAAGTTCTCACTCACAATTCTTGCTAGATTTCTACATTGTTTTGGGTTTGGTGCTCCTGGATTCACAAATGACTGTTAGCTTGAATAACTCATTGAAAATTTAAGTTTATCATTTTTGTAGAGTAACCTTATATAATTTCAAAGGAAATGGTTCTATGTTTAGTCATAACCTTCATTTTCCTCTGAGAAGTCAATCCATTTAAAGAACAAAAGCTGTGACCCACTCAAATCAAAAGTAAGACACCTTGTCCCTTTGGTATAAATATACAAAGTGACCATAGAACTGCAGAGCAATATGCATTTATCTTACTTGTATAAGATTAAAGATCACAACTGAACAATAGAACTCATTGTATGTGGTTATTTGTCAAAGGTATGCCAACACATTCCCTTATGGCCCATTTACTATTCTAAGTGCAGTTATAAAATCTATAAATAAATTGTAGCTATAAATGAAATTCTTTTTAAAAAATATAATTTGTGTGTATACAACTTGTATTTATTCAAGTAGTTTCACAAATGTCTAATGAGTGAATGTCTTATGTAAATAAAAAATGCAAGCTTACTGAGAGCAATACAGTCCTTCCAACATACAGTACAAAAAAAAAAAAAAAAATCCTTGGCAAAGCTAAGTTCCTCCAAAAACAACTAATGAACATGGCAAATGCCTCATTAACTCTCTGTTCTTAACCTTATGATCTGATCAAAGCTTATGTATAAGGACTTATCTATTATCTTTATTATTTTAATAAAATATGCCATTTGCCATATATGTGAGTTGGAATTGTTCAGACTATGAAAAGTGATTACATTAAAATAGTACGAATTGAGCCAGAGGGGTCAAGGACACCACAAGAAAACCCACAGAATCAACTAGCCTGGAATTTGGGAGCTTACAGAGACTGAACCCACAACCAGAGTGATTAAATGGATCTGACCTAGGCCCTTTGCATATATCTTATATTTGTATAGGTTGGTCTTCTTGTGGAAGTCCTGGAAGTGGGACTAGGAACTGCCTCTGATTCTTTTGCTGATATTAGAGAGCCTTTTCATCCTTCTAGGAGGTGCCTAGTCTTACTGCAACTTAGTATACCATGTTTGTTTGATATCTATAGAAGCCTGCCCTTTTCTTAGAAACATAGGAGTGGAGGGAAAGGAAATGGGGTAAAGAGACTAGGAAAGGAGGAGGGGAATCTATGGGCAGCATATGATATATGAGAGAATAAATAAAACATTTTAAAATAGTATAAACTTTGTATTTTCTGAAGATGAATGAGATAGAAATGGAATGTCTAGGTCAAGTTCAGGCATTGTGAAAAGTATAGAACTCAGTTATTACAAATTCTGCATGACTTGACCTTGAAATCATGTTGAGTAGAGTTGCCAGATACTTGCCAAACATGCTGCTGTGTAGAAAAAAGTCAGTGTAGGTTCCAGTCTGGTCGGAGCCACCCTTGCCATCTCTCTTCATAACCCCAGTGGAGGCCGCTAAGCGTTCTGGAGGACTCTCCACACCACAGGTCCTCGGGATCATGGGAGGAGAGTCGGCTTACAGGGAGGGCTCTGACCTCAGTACTCAGAAGGAGGATCAGAGCTCCAGACTTCTGGACACCAGCCTTGCAAGAGAAGAGCTTGCCTGCAGAGAAAAATCTGACCATGGGGACACAGGGGAGAGTTGGATTCCCGGGAGTGCTGACAGAGGCTAACAGAATCAGAGGAGAATCGAACTCCAGCCAGAGACAGCTTGAACCTGAGATTTCCAGACGGCGAAAGGCAAATGTAAGAATCTTACTAACAGAAACCAAGAACACTGGGCATCATCATGACCCAGTACACCCACCACAGCGAGTCCTCAATACCCCAACACACCAAAAAAGCAAGATGGGGATTTAAAATCATATCTCATGATGGTGGTAGAAGATTTGAAGAGGACATTAATAACTCACTCAAAGAAATACAGGAGAGCCTGGCTGGGGTGCACGCCTTTAATCCCAGCACTTGGGAGGCAGAGGCAGGCAGATTTCTGAGTTCGAGGCCAGCTTGGTCTACAAAGTGAGTTCCAGGACAGCCA
>NC_034593.1:145658680-145659885 GCF_900095145.1 Mus pahari | reverse complement strand
AGAGACAATGAAAGCCAGAAGATCACAGACAGATGTTATACAGACACTAAGAGAACACAAATGCCAGCCCAGGCTACTATACCTAGCAAAACTCTCAATTTCCATAGATAAAGAAACCAAACTATTCCATGACAAAACCAAGTTCACACAATATCTTTCCACGAATCCAGGCCTTCAAAGGATAATAAAGGGAAAACACCAATACTAAGAAACTACACCCTAGAATAAGGAAAAAAGTAATCCCCCAACAAAACCAAAAGAAGATAGCCACAAGAACAGAATCCCAACTTTAACAACAAAAATGACAGGAGGAAAAAATTACCTTTCTTTGATTTCTCTTAACATCAATGAAATCAATTCTCCGTTAAAAAGACATAGACTAACAGATTGGCTACACAAACAGGCCCCAGGATTTTGGTGCTTACAGGAAACCCACCTCAGGAACAAAGACACACTACTTCAGAGTAAAAGGCTGGAAAACAATTTTCTAAGCAAATAGTCCAAAGAAACAAGTTGGAGTAGCCATTCTAATATCAAATAAAAATGACTTCCAACCATACTTTACCAAAAAAGACAAGGAGGAGCACTTCATACACATTAAAGGTAAAATTTACCAAGATGAACTCTCAATTCTAAATATCTATGCTCCAAATGCAAGGGCAGCCACATTCTTTAAAGAAACTTTAGTTAAGCTCAAAGCACCCATTGCACCTCACACAATAATAGTGGGAGACTTCAAAATGCCACTCTCACCAGTGGACAGATTCTGGAAACAGAAACTAAACAGAGATACATGGACACTAACAGAAGTTATGAAACAAATTCATTTAACAGATATCTACAGAACATTTTATCCTAAAACAAAAGGATATAACTTCTTCTCAGCACCTCATGCGACCTCCTCCAAAATTGACCATATAATCGGTCACAAAAAGGCCTTAACAGATACAAAAATATTGAAATTATCCCATGCATCCTATCAGATCACCACTGACTGAGGCTGATCTTCAATAACAGCATAAATAATAGAAAGCCAACATTCACGTGCAAACTGAACAACACTCTACTCAACGATAGCTTGGTCAAGGATGAAATAAAGAAAGTAAGTAAAGACTTTTTAAAGTTTAATGAAAATAAGACCACAACATAACAAAACTTACGGGGCACAATGAAAACAATCCTAAGAGAAAAACTCATAGCTCTGA
>NC_034593.1:145656767-145657904 GCF_900095145.1 Mus pahari | reverse complement strand
GCTGTGTAGCTTCTGTGGTCCATACTCTCACCAGTGCAGACTGGAGCCTAGATGAACTGGAGCAAAGATGGCTCCCCAACCAACTCAGGCAGTGAGAGCCCTCCCAGGCAGACACCTCTCCTCTGGTGGGGAAGGTCCTCGTATGTCTAGAGACAGAAATGGGATCTTTCACAGAAGCTGTGTTGCTTCTGCAGGTTGCCCTCTCCTGGCAACTCACCGGAGCAAAGATGGCAAAGATGGCTCTTTTATCAGCTCAGGCAGTGAGAACCCTCCTGGGAAGGCACCTCTCCTCTTGTGGGAAAGGTGCAGGATGTCTGGAGCCAGAAAAGGAATATGTCCCTGCAGCTGTGTTGCTTCTGCAGGCTGCCCTCTCCCTGGCAGTGCACCAGAGCAAAGATGGCTCTCCTACCAGCTCAGTCACTGAGACCCCTCCCAGCTGGACACTTCTCCTCTGGTGGGAAAAGTGCCAGATGACTGGAGCCAGAAATGGGATCTTTCCCAGATGCTGTGTTGCTTCTGCAGGCCTCCCTCTCCTGGCAACTCACTGGAGCAAAGATGGCAAAGATGGCAAAGATGGCTCTCTTACCAGCTCAGGCACTGAGAACCCTCCCAGGTGGACACCTCTCCTCTGGTGAGAAAGGTGCATGATGTCTGGAGCCAGAAATGGAGTCTGTCCCAGCTGCTGTGTCGCTTCTGCAGGCCGCCTTTTCCCTGGCAATGCACGGGATCAAAGATGGCTCTCCTACCAGCTCAGGCCTTGAGACCCCTCCCCCAAGACTATTTTCTAACTTCTGTGTTGCCCCTTTTGGCATATGTGTTATATATTATGTTTTAGCAACTTACATTATTATTCCTGTTTTTCAGCTGATAAAGAAAATTTATATTTATTTTGATGTGTCAATTCTTTTATCTTAGGGCAATTCTTCATGTTTAAAGAAGAGATTAAACTTTCTTTGAAAAGCTGCTTGGATATAGGGCATCTTTGTTTCAGAGGCCTTAGAGGTTAAGGCCCCATTTTACAGACAATTGTACCTGTCTTCTACTTTCAACTGCTCTAATTACTAGTCCTCTGTTGTTTCACTTTTATTTTCTATGCGATATATATATATATATATATATATATATATATATATATAT
>NC_034593.1:145636205-145656037 GCF_900095145.1 Mus pahari | reverse complement strand
AAGAACATCCCTCCATGGCCTCTGCATCAGCTCCTGCTTTCTGGTCTGCTTGAGTTCCAGTCCTGAGTCCTTTGGTGAGTAACAGCAGTATGGAAATGTAAGCTGAATAAACCCTTTCCTCCCCAGCTTGCTTCTTGGTCATGATGTTTGTGCAGGAATAGAAACCCTGACTAAGACACCTAGTTTCAAGCCTCAATGATCAACCTGATCAAACCTCAGCTTCCTCACTTGGAAATTGGGACAAATAAGTGTTTGTTTAATGGGAGAACTAATTCAGATGGCTTATGAAGAATGTTTGACTCAGCATGCAGCACAGCAAGGCCCTTATATTTAAATGAGTTATTTTTGTATTAGCCTGTTCTCAGACAATCATGTAACTTAGTTTAGTTCAGTCATATGTTGTCAGTCATGGCCAACCAAGTTCTTGCAGCCCTTGTCTGTGTTACATACATAAGTGGTGCCTGCTCTACTGTTTTACAAAGCCCTAAAGTCAGTTCCAACAGTCAAAAATGTTTCTATGCTCAGTTAAACTGTGCTAAATCTAATGTATTCATATTTTTTTCTATTTCAACAATAGGAAAGACTGAGATGAGAACACTTCTGATCTCCAGATTGCATATAACAACAAAGCTGTAAAAATAGGGTTGCTTTGTAAAGAGGGTTGTGGGTGCAAACTGAAATTCCCAGAAAAAGAATCAAGCCTGTATTATACATTCCACAAAGCTGATCAGTTTTGCAGTGCTAAGATGTTACATGTTGAGAGCCTGAGTTATCATAAGGCAATCTCTCAATGGGCATTCATTGCCCACATTGTGTCTGACTCATCATCATTATGACTATGAGGTATAAATACTTTTTGGAATGAACAGACAGACCCCTAGCTCCTACCAATACAAAGGCTAAGAATGTCATCAAGAACTATGTAAATTTAGTAAAAATGAGGATTATAACCAATTATGCAAATCTTTTGACACTGGGTAGCAAAATATTTTAGTATAAGGCATTTGTTCTTCTTCCAGTACCTAAATCCTACTCCCTGGCTTTCACCCTGTGTTAGAACCATTTTATTGATATTTAATCACTGTCTTAAGTAAAAGCTGCCCATGGGGTTAATTTTAAGACTCATTGGAGTAAAGATTATGATAGTATTTATAGGATACCTTTTAGTCATTCTTTCCATCTTTTGGATGGTCTTTAAATTAGCACTCTCTTTCCCACCTTCCTCAAGTACAGTCAATCAGTTCTGCCTGCAAGTTTTAAGTAGTATCTCTCTATGCAAATGAGAGGTCATTCCTTAGGTGATTAAATTCAAAGAGGTTCTACAAATAGACTTTAATGGGATCTATTGATCTACTCATTGCTTGGCCTTGAGTTTTTAGACATCATTAGCAGAAGATGGAACTTAACTGAAGAGTTTCATTAATCTGAAGGTGTACAGGCAGGAGAAATATATGAAAGCCTTCAAAGCTCTTTAGCCATGTATGAAGTAGAATTTCTGACTACATCAGTAGAGTAAATTTGCTAATACTTCCACTGTAGTGTAAATTCTATACCATGTCATTTAATAGGTCATTTCAACTTCAACATTATAGTAAGATACACAGTAAGATACAGTAAGACCACTGTCACAGAAATTCATGAATTTTCATGAGAATATCATTCTCAACATTTACATGTATATGTACATTTATATGTAGAATATATATAATTTTGGAAAAATTTATACATCTTCATATGAACACAGCCTGCACATGGAAACTAGCTTTCTGGAAAATATAATGTTTAAACCTCTGTTAGCACAGAATAATAATCCTGTCTTTAAAAATATGAGAAAATTGTTTGTTCTGAGTGAAATCTAAATGACGCTGGCCTGGGAACTTGAATTCAAGTTAGATTGAGTAATGTTACACTATGAGAGAAATCACAGGAGGTATGATAGCCAAAGAAGAAATTGAATGAGCCAGGAGGTAACTTGGCCTGGAAAGTGCTTGCCACAGAACCATAGGGACTTTAGTTCAATGACTAGAACCCCACAAAAGCTTGGCATGGTAATACATGCTTGTCATCCCAGCACTGAAGAGAGATATGGATGGATCCCTGAGGCTATCAAATCATACTAAACAACTATATAATTTCAAAGTAAATGAGAGACTCTATTTTCCAAGAGAAGATGGAAGACTAGTGAGATGGCTCAGTGGGTAATAGTGTTTACTGTACAATCATAAGAACCTGAGTTAGATTCCTAATAGGTACATAAACATTAAGGAAAGGCCTCACCTATCTGTGACCCAGTACTGAGGAACAGGGTTGATAAGAGTTCAGGTTCAATAAAATACCCAATCTCAAGGTAACAAGAAAAGAACAATAGAAGAAAACACTCAACACCCTCCTCTGGTCCTTATGTTTGTGTGAAAGGTACATGCACCTGCCTGAACACATACACACACACACACACACACACACACACACACACACACACACACACCAGGGTGGAAAAATCCTTAGGAAGAAATACTCTCCAAGATTGACTGGCTTCCACATAGGCAAAAACATAAACAAACTTGTATATATGGACAAGTATATAAACACCAAGCTATGCCCCCTGAAAAGGTAAAATAAATCATAAACATCAACATATTTGATGCACACATTGGTTGGTTGTTAGGTAGGTTGCTGATGAGTGCACATTAGCTTGTACAAGTTTCAGCTATAGTTTTTTAGCATCTTAGCTTCAGGCTTGTTGAAGCTAAGGTGCTATGCATAAAGGTAGAGTATAGAAGTTTACTAATAGTAACAAGAATGTTAAGCCAGATTTAGAGTTTGAAAGTACATAGATATTAAGTTTATTAATTTAGCCCAATGTAAGTTTGCATATAGAAACATGATGATCCACTTCTCCTAGACAACGCTGTTCTATTCAGGCATACTATTTGAGGATATTCAGTGTATATAAGGCTTCCTCAAAGAACCGCATTTTCATGTTGAGTCAAAAAGCCTGGTATCTCTGTTCATAGGTCAGTTGGTGTCTTAGAGAACAAATAAGTATCATAAAATGGAATGAAAAAACACCAAGAATATTGGGGAAATTGAGTAACTATATATATTTAATCTAGTCAAATATCTGTTTTAATGAAAATAAATTAGATTTTAATGTGATGCATAATTTTCATTTTTTTGCAAATTTGAAACCATACAAAATTCATTAAAAATGATCCTTAAGAAATTCTGACTGTTCTCCAGATATGTATCATAAATTCTACAACAAGCACCCACCCAAAATAACTCCACTTTGAAAATGTTAGTGTTACTGGCCACTAATACAAAACAAAATGTTCTCAAAAGATCAAACATAAAATTATTCAACATCTGTAGCCATCACGGAAATGTAAATTAAAACTACTTTGGGATTTCATCTAAACCCAGTCAGAATAGCTAAGATTAATTAAATAAATGACAGCAGATCCTGACAAGGAAGCAGGGAAAATGAAACAGTTATTCATTGAAAGTGGGAATGCAAACTGTTAGAGACACTGTGGAAATCAGTGTGTTGGTTCCTTGAGAAGCTGATAATAGATCTACCTTAAGATATAGCTAAATTATATACTCAAAATACTCTACATCCTACTGTAGAGATGATCTATGTTTATTGCTGTTCTACTAATGATAGTCAGAAATCAGAAATTACCTAGATATTGCTCAATAATGAAAATGTGCTACATGTATAGAACAGAATATCACTCAGCTATTTGTTAAAGTGAATCTAAATAAATTCTGGTAAATAGAAGGAGCTAGATACAATACTCCTAAGTAAGGCAACCCAGGTCCAGAAAGGCAAACATTGTGTGTTTTCTCCTATATGTAAATATTATATTTTAAGCTTTAAATATACCTGTTTCCATGAAAACAACAATAGATGTTAGGTGACTTGCAAAGGCCAAAAGGGGAGAAGGGGAGCTTCCAAAAAAGGGAAATAAAATTAGTGTTATAAGGAGATAAAGGAGAAATTAGAATAGAAGGGTTAAATGGGAGGTTGTAGTCCAGGGTAAAAAAAAAAAAAACAACAAAATAAGAAAGAAATATTAGGGGGAATAACTAATGCTAAATGCCTTTTGAAATCATATAGGTAGTCTCTACCACAGGAGTTCCTTAAAACATAAACATATGTGAAAGAAATTTAAATGAAATTATTGATTCATGGAGGAGACAATGCCATAAGTAAACACCATATGTCATAACACATAACCTACAATGCCCGGAACACAATGTCTAATTTTGAGTCATTGGCCAAAGGGATCTCATAAAACCCTCTCAAAACATCACAGGTTATTGGTTACTTTCATAACCTGATGGTAAGGCACATTTGCAGAAAACACAACTTACTTACGTCATTCAACATGAAGAAATTGAGATATTACACAAACAAAAGCACAGTCTCTAGTCTACTTTCTATTTCTGTGATTAATATCATGACAAAAACAACTTGTGGAGAAAATGGTATATTTCATCGTACCCTTGTACGTAAAAAATCTACCATTAAGGGAAAAAGAAGGTCGGAACTTAAGGCAGGAACCTGGCACAGAATCTATGGAAGAGTACTGTTTATTAGCTCACTCTCTGGTTGCTCTCACAGATATGCTCAGCTTGCTTACACAACATAGGCCCACCTGCTCAGGGATGGCACTACCCACAGTGAACTAGAGCCTCTAACAATCAAGACAATCTCCCATAAACATGTCCAATCTGGCCTTAGTTCCCAGTGGATTCTAGGTTGTCTCAAGCTGACAATAAAAACTAACCAACAAAAATGCTTTGCAATCTGGATTCCACTGAGCCTTAAACTACCTCTTTCAGGTTTGCAAACAAAAATGAAAACAAAGCTGTTGTCCTTTGTCTTAATCAGGGTTTCTATTCCTGGACAAACATCATGACCAAGAAGCAAGTTGAGGAGAAAAAGGTTTATTCACCTTACACTTTCCACATTGTTGTTGATCACCAAAGAATGCAGGATTGGAACTCAAGCAGGTCTGGAAGCAGGATCTGATGAAGAGGCCCTGGAGGGATGTTACTTACTGGCTTGCTTCCCCTGGCTTGCTCAGCCTGCTCTTGTATAGAACCCAAGACTACCAGCCCAGGGATGGTCCCACCCACAAGTGACCCTTCCCCCTCGATCACTAATTGAGAAAATGCCCCACAGCTGGATCTCATGGAGTCACTTCCCAAACTGAAACTACTTTCTCTGTGATAACTCCAGCTTGGGTCAAGTTGACTCACAAAACCAGCCAGTACATCCTTTTGTCTTGTTCACAGATTAATTTTATGGTTTTATATTGAAAAATAAAAATTTTTATTTTGAAAAGGTAAAGGATGTCCTGGCATTTGAGATTATTTACAGATCTGCAACTCTAACAGTCTAGAAGCCTGATATTCTTTTTTATTTAATGGCATTAAATTTTATTAGATGTATTTCTAGTATCTAAGGAGATGGCCTTATTTTGGGCATTATTACTAAACATGATAATAACAAGCAAGGGTTATTTGACACAACTGATATTCAAGGTAGCATTATAATATCTTAGCAAGCATCAACCCATTTTGTCATCTTGTAACCTTCAACTTTCTGTTATTGCCATGATCACCATACATTAAGAGACTTATTTTCACAGAAGTTAGGAAATTTGGACAAGATCAAAAACACAGGTTAGTTTCCTATAAACTATAAAACACTAGACAACATTTCACCCTGATTTCTTTCTTTTTTTTAAATTTTTTATTACATATTTTCTTAATTTACATTTCAAACGCTATCCCAAAAGTTCCCTATACCCTCCCCCTGCCCTGCTCCTCTACCCACTCATTCGCACTTCTTGACCCTGGCATTCCCCTGTATTGTGGCATATAAAGTTTGCAAGACCTAGGGTACTCTCTTCCCAATGATGGCCGAATAGGNCATCNTCTGCTACATATGCAGCTAGAGACACCAGCTCTGGGGGTACTGGTTAGTTCATATTGTTGTTCCATCTATAGGGTTGCAGACCCCTTCAGCACCTTGGGTTCTATTTCTAGTTCCTCCACTGGGGGCCCTATGTTCCATCCTATAGATGACTGTGAGCATCCACTTCTGTATTTGCCAGGCATTGGCATAGCCTCCTACAAGACAGCTATATCAGGGTCCCTTCAGCAAAATCTTGCTGGCAGATGCAATAGTGTCTGTGTTTGGTGGCTGATGATGGGATGGATCCCCAGATGGGGTAGTCTCTGGATGGTCCATCCTTTTGTCTTAGCTCCAAACTTTGTCTCTGTAACTCCTTTCATGGGTATTTTGTTCCCTATTCTAAGGAGGAATGAAGTATCCACACGATTGTCTTCCTTCTTGATTTTCTTGTGTTTTGCAAATTGTATCTTGGGTATTCTAAGTTTCTGGGCTAATATCCACTTATCAGTGAGTGCATATCTAGTGACTTCTTTTGTGATTGGGTTGCCTCACTAAGGATGATATCCTCCAGATATATCCATATGCCCAAGAATTTCATAAATTCATTGTTTTTAATAGCTGAGTAGTACGCCATTGTGTAAATGTACCACATTTTCTGTATCCATTCCTCTATTGAGGGACATCTAGGTTCTTCCCAACTTCAAGTCTCTGAAGAAAGAAATTGAAGAANATCTCAGAAGATGGAAAGATCTCCTATGCTCATAGATTTGCAGGATTAAAATAGTCAAAATTGCTATCCTGCCGAAAGCAATCTACAGATGCAATGCAATCCCCATCAAAATTCCAACTCAATTCTTTGCTGAGTTAGAAAGGGCAATTTACGAATTCACCTGGAATAATAAAAAACCAAGGATAGCAAAAACCCTTCTCAACAATAAAAGAACCTCTGGTGGAATCACCAAGCCTGACCTTAAGCTGTACTATAGAGCAAATGTGATTAAAAAAAAAAAAAAAAAAAAAAAACAAAACTGCATGTTACTGGTACAGCGACTGAAAGGTAGATCAATGGAATAGAATTGAAGACCCAGAAATAAATCCACAAATCTATGGTCATTTGATCTTTGACAAGGGAGCTAAAACCATCCAGTGGAAAAAAGACAGCATTTTCAACAAATGGTACTGGTACAATTGACGGTTATAAGGTAGAAGAATGTAAATAGATCCATTCTTATCTCCTTATGCAAAGCTCAAGTCTAAGTGGTTCAAAGACCTCCACATAAAACCAGAGACACTGAAATTTATAGAAGAAAAAGTTGGGAAAAGCCTTGAAGATATGGGCACAGGGGAAAAAATTCCTAAACGGAACAGCAATGGCTTGTGCTGTAAAATCAAGAATTGACAAATGGGACCTCATAAAATTGCAAAAGACACTGTCAACAAGACAAAAGGGCCATCAAAAAATTGGGAAAGGATTTTTACCAATCCTAAATCTGATAGGGGACTAATATCCAATATATACAAAAAGTTCAAGAAGCTGAACTCCAGAAATTCAAATAACTCCATTAAAAATGGGGTATGGAGCTAACAAAGAATTCTCAACTGAGGAATACCGAATGGCTGAGAAACACNTGAAAAAATGTTCAACATCCTTAATCATCAGGGAAATGCAAATCAAAACAACCTTGAGATTCCATCTCACACCAGTCAGAATGGCTAAGATCAAAAATTCAGGTGACAGCAGATGCTGGCGAGGATGTAGAGAAATAGGAACACTCCTCCATTGCTGGTGGGATTGCAAGCTTGTACAACCACTCTTGAAATCAGTCTGGTGGTTCCTCAGAAAATTGGACATGGTACTACAGGAAGATCCAGCAATACCTCTCCTAGGCATATACCCAGAAGATGTTCCAACTGGTAATAAGGACACATACTCTACTATGTTCTTAGCAGCCTTATCTATAAGAAGCCTGATATTCTTACCTAGCTTTCCTTCTAGTAACTTAAGACCTGTCAAGTAGAAAATGCATTAGAAGTAAATATAAAGGAATAAGGAAGAAGCCATGAAGTTCTTTTTCCAGTGAGAAAATATCTTAGTGAGGAATTACGCTGTGCTGGTGTGTGTTTAGATAACCACAGTGGGAGAAATTATTCTATTAAAATAAACAGATACAATGTGTGGGCCAAATCCTCATCTTGCTGTTACACCTACTCAACCAACAAGCAGGGCCTGGGGTCTTACCATTTATCTCAATTCTGAGATCTGGTGAGAAAGGATATGATTAAAATATCTCAGATTCCTGGAGCTTTCATAGCCATAGGAGCCAAGAATAATGAACAAAAGGTTAATAAATTCCTTCATTCTTTTCTTCATTTTCTTTTTACTATGAAATACATGTAGGTTTTCATTTATGATATTGAGATAGAAAGAGCCATTATTCACCTGCACATAACTGCTGTTGTGTGGAACTGGAATGTCTCCCAGAGGCTCATGTGTTTAAGCATGTAATTCCCAGCTAGTGGAACTTTTTAGGAAGGTTCTGGAACCTTTAGGAGATGAAGTCTTGCTGGATGAAGTATGTCACCGTAGGTGGGTTTTGACACCTGGTCCCAGTTTCTTTGTTCTCTCTGCTTCCTGAGTATAGTTTCAAAGTCACCAGCCTGCTTTCTGAACCAGCTGCCATGTCTTCTCTGTCCATCCTCAGGCCTTCACCAACATAATGGGCTATCTCTTTCTTGAACAATAAAACAAGAGCCCTTTCTCCTTTAAGTTGCTTTTGTCAATTTTTCTCACAGCAATTGAGAAGGATTGATATAATAACCATTGTTAAAACCAGCTTTAACCTCAGTAAATAGTATTAACAAAATTAGATACTGTACTTAGATTTTTCCAGTGACCTCACTCATGTCTTTTCTGTTTCTTAAATCTAATCTAGCATATGACCCTGCTCTGAGGAAGCATATCTTGCCCATAGCACGCATCCTTCATCCTTTCATCTTTGAGGACTTCTCCAGTTTCCATGACTTATAATAGCCGTGTCATATTTTGATGTACTGATTGTGTGTGTGTGTGTGTGTGTGTGTGTGGTGTGATGTTAACCACTTTCTTTGGTTTGTCTAATATTTTTCTTTTCAATGCACTATGGAGAAAAATGCAACAAATCTTACTTTTAATCTGTGACACCCACAAGACATCATGGGATGTGGTGTACTTCAGGAATTTTTTTTTTTTTTGAAAGGAGTCAGTAAGTCTAGTTTATACTCCAGGTAAGAAATTAAAGCTTCACTTTCTGGAGGAAGGAGCATTTAATTTTGACATATTCCTTCTCCCCCCACCTTCTCTCTCTCTCTCTCTCTCTCTCTCTCTCTCTCTCTCTCTCTCTCTCTCTCTCTGTATGTGCATATGTATTTGTGTGTCAACATATACATAAATGTGCATACAGATATTTATGCTTATGTGTATAGAAGCTAGAGGTCAACTTCAGGAATTGTCTAATTTTTTTTTTTTTAGTTTGAGAAGGGGTCTCTCACTGGACTGGAATCTGCCCATTCGGTAAGGCTGGCCCTCAGTAATCCGAGGGATGCTCCCGTCTTACCTTCCCAATGCCAAGATTACAGGCTCACACCATTATGCTAGAATTTTTATGTGGGTTCTGGAAGTTTAACTCAGGTCCTAATTGATGTGTGAAAATCACTTTATAGACTGCATCTCTACACTCAGAGACATCGGTTAAGAAAGTTCTATTAGAAATAAATCAGTATAAAATTGTGGTCATGAGAACAACCACAGAGAAAATGATGGGTCAAAAGTATGCACCAACTTACTTATTTCCCCCACCACCCATAACACAATAATCTTTTAATAGCTATTCAGGGCTGATGGTCCTAAGAGACAGCATCAAGAAAAGAAGAACCACGGGGAAACATTCTGTATAGTATATGAATAGAGTTCATATACTGGGGTGATAGTTGCCATTAAAAAACAGAATGTCTTGAAGGGATTTTTAAAGCAATACTTTGAATAATAGAAAGCAACTCAAAGGGAAAAAACACATAATCGTCTCATTAGATGCTTTAAAAGCCTTTGACAAAGTACAGCACCCCTTTATGCTAAAAGTGTTGGAAAAAATAGTAATACAAGGTCCATATCTAAATGAAATAAAAGCGATATATAGCAAGCCAAAAGATAATATCAAACTAAATGGAAAGAAAATGAAGCAATCCCACTAAAATCTGGGACAAGACAAGACTGCCCCCTTTCCCCCATCTATTGAATATAGTACTTGAAGTTCTAGCCAGAACAATTAGGCAACAAAAAAGATCAAAAGGATACAAATTGGAAAGGAGGTAGTCAAGATATCACTATTTGTAGATGATATGATAGTATACATAAGTAACCTAAAAAAAAAATATCTACAAGAGAACTCTTAAAGCTGATAAACAACTTCAGCAAAGTGCTAGATATTAAATAACTCAAACAAATCAACAGCTTTCCTCTACTCAAAAATAAACGGTCTGAGAAAGAAATTAAGGAAACAACACCCTTTACAATAGTCACAAATAATATGAAGTATATTGATGTGACACTAACCAAGCAAGGGAAAGATCTGTATGACAAGAACTTCAATTCTCTGATGAAAGAAATTGGAGAAGACCTCAGAAGATGGAAAGATCTTCCATGCTCATGGATCGGCAGGATTAACATAGGAAAAATGGCCATCTTGCTGAAAGCAATGTACAGAGTCAATTCAATCCCCATCAAAATTCAAACTCAATTTTTCACAGAGATAGAAATAGCAATTCTCAAATTTATCTGGAATAAAATATAAAATAGGATATCAAAAACCATTCTCAACACTAAAACAACTTCTGGGGGGAATCACCATCCCCGACCTCAAGCTATATTACAGAGAACTAGTGACACAACCTGGATGGTATTGGTACAGAGACAGACAGGTAAATCAATGGAATAGAATTGAAGACCCAGAAATGAACCCACACACCTATGGTTACTTGATCTTTGACAACAGAGCCAAAACCATCCAGTGGAAAAAAGATGGCATTTTGAACAACTGGTGCTGGTTCAACTGGTGGTCAGCATGTAGAAGAATGCAAATTGATACACTCTTAGCTCCTTGTAAGAGAAAGTGGGAAAGAACCTCAACACATAGGCACAGTGGGAAATTTCTGACCAGAACACCAATGGTTTATGCTCTAAGATCAAGAATTGGTAAATGGGACCCCATAAAATTGCAAATCATCTATAAGGCAAAGGACACTGTCAATAGGAAAAAAATGGCAATCCACAAATTGGGAAAAGATTTTTTTACCAACCCTACATCTGACAGATGGATAATATCTAAAATATACAAAGAACTCAAGAAGTTAGACTCCAGAGAACCAAATAACCCCATTAAAAATGGGGTACAGAGCTAAACAGAGCATCCTCAACTGAGGAATCTCAAATACTGAGAAACACATGAAAAATGTTCAATATCCTTAGTCATCAGGAAAATGCAAATCAAAACAACCCTGAGATTCCACCTCACACCAGTCAGAATGAATAAGATCAAAACTTAAGGTGACAGGAGATGCTGGCGAGGATATGGAGAAAGAAGAACACTCCTCCGTTGCTGGTGGGATTGCAAGTTGGTACAACCACTCTTGAAATCAGTCTGGTGGTTCCTCAGAAAATTGGAAATAGTTCTACCTAAGGACCCAGCTATACCACTCTCATATACCCAGAAGATGCTCCAGCATGTAATAAGGACACATGCTCCACTATGTTCATAGGAGCCATATTTATAATAGCCAGAAGCCAGAAACAACCCAGAAATCCCTCAACAAAGGAATAGATACAGAAAATGTGGTACATTTACACAATAGAATACTGCTCAGCTATTGAAAACAATGACTTCATGAAATTCTTAGGCAAATGGATGGAACTTGAAAATATCATCCTAAATGAAGTAACCCAGTCACAAAAGTACACACATGGTATGTACTCACTGATAAGTACCCACGATACAACTCACATACCATACCCAAGAAGAAAGATCACACCAAATTGTGGATGCTACAGTACTACTCAGTAGGGGGAAAGAATAATCTCTGGGAAGTAGAGGGACAGAGGGGTCTGGGAGAGAGAGAGGAGGAGGAGGGAAAAAGAGGAGCCAGTTCAGGTATTGGAGGAGATGGGGAGAAATACACAGGTTTGGGAATTTAAAAGTAGGTGTGTAGCAGTGGTGGAGGGGGGACTGGGGTTAGCCACTAGACAGTCCCAGCTGCCAGGGACGAAAAGTTTCCCAGGGCTCAACAGGGAGGACATTAGCAGAAATATTCAACAAAGGCAAGGTAGAACCTGTAGAGACCATATCCAGTGGATAGGCATAGCACTCAGTTGAGGGATGGGGTTACCAATGAACCTCAAAAATATTAATCCAGATTTCCTGTTTTCAAAAGGAAATGCAAAGACAAAGTGTGGAGCACTGGTTAAAGGAAAGGCTGTCCATAGATTAACCCACCTAAGGATCCATTCTATTTGCTGACACCAAACCCAGACACTATCATTGATGCCAAGAAGTGCTTACTGACAGGAACCCAGTATAGCTGTCCTCGGAGTGGCTGTGCTAGATCTGGACCAATACAGATGCAAATATACACAGTCAAACATTTGACTAAGCATGGCGACCCCAATGGGGAAGCTAGGGCAAGAACTATAGAAGATGAAGAGGTGTGCAACCTCAAACAACCAGAATACCCCCCCTCGAAGCTCCCAGGGACTAAACCACCAACCAAAGTGTACACAGGGGATACCCATGGCTCCAGCTGGATATGTAGCAGATGAACACCTTATCTGGCATCACTGGGAAGGGAACCTTTTGGTCCTTTAGAGGCTTAATGACCCAGGATTGGGGAACACTAGGCAGCTGAGGCAGGAGTGTGTGGGCATTTAGGGGAGCACCCTCATAGAGGCAGGGGAGGTTGGAGGAGATAGGGGGCTTGTGGAGGGGAAATGGGAAGCGGGATAACATTTGAAGTGTAAATAAATAAAATAACCAATAAAAAAAAAAAAAGAAAGCACAGTGGTCAGAAAAAGATTTTGCTACTGGAATGCTTCTAGGAAGATTATGTCCTTGTTCTTTCTCTTCTTGTTTATTAAGCCCGGGCACTATAAAACATCCAGTACAGACAGAATGAGGTGTCACATATAGTACCTCAAAGTGATATCTTGGAAGTGCATAAATAAGGAAACTGTTGGAGAAAATAGAAGGTAGCATGGTGGAATTGGATCCTTACATCTGATGAGGATGGAATGTTGAACTTCAAAATCCTTGTGAACTTGTTAGTACTATACAAAAATAGAATACAAATGTAAGCAGACTAGTGAAATATAAAACCATAAGAGAATCGGTATTTTTTTTTAAGGTTTAGAATTAAGACTACTGCATTAAGAGATCAAACAGAAAATGGTTTGATTAGGTAACTGGTACCTATGTACAGCAGGGAAGGAGATAAAATACGTAGATAAAAGTGCTCTCTAATCTTACCTGTCCTTATTTCATGAGTGTCAACTTTTTCCACAGTTCTTAAGCCTGTGCCCTATTTCAGAATCTTTTCCCCCACTCATCTTCTGAACCTCAGGATGCTGAGGGAATTTGATGTTCAGACATTTTATTTTTAGGATATCACATTATATAATATCTTGAGTTAGTGTCATTCATTTTAAAAACTGCTGTTTTGAACAAGAGTGAGAAAAATGTACCCAGTAGATATCAATCTTTACATCTAAACCTTAAAATCACCTAAAAAAAAGCAGTCCTTCTGGAAGCATTTTTCTTTTATCTATTAACAAATCCATATGTGACTCTGGGTTCATTCTCAAAGCCAGATTACTGCATCTTTATTTCTAGCAGCAGTTTTCAATTAATTAACATTCCTGAGAAAACAGTTAAGAACAGTATTAAAGAAAAGAAATAAACTTGTATATATTTTGTTTCCCTGCTGTGTAAAACATGTTCCAACTGCAGTATACTTTATCTTTTGAAAACTGGCCTCTCTGTTCTCCCATCAAGGATAACCATGAAAGCACATTTAGACAAGAAAACAGAAAGCTTACAAATTTCAAGAATAATGAAAGTTTCTGCAATACACTGAGGTTCCAGCATGAACAAACTACACAACATATCTGCATTCACATCTGCCCTGCACACAACGTGCTCCTTTTACATTAAGGAAATGTTCTGTGGAGTTACTGACAAAAGCAACATAGATTTGATTTTCTTTTTCTTTTTTGGCATGGAAAACAGTAATGAGTGTCTGTACAGCAGTTATCATAAAGTCAAAATGTCTCCTGGCTTCACACTGAACTGCTAGGGTTACTTTGGCTTTTCATTATCTCTATCAGTCATTTGCTACTGTATCCAGTCTGTGTTGTAGGCAGAACTCTGTGAGGTAAATTGGAGCAGCCATCCTGGAGAACTGCGGAGATGCTGGTGCACGAGCCAGCCCAGTCATTAATTTCATCACTAACAAAGAGGAAAAGCATGTGTGTAATTACATGGTTTGCAAAGCCAGCAACAAGCACTGGCATCAGGGGCTGTTTTCCTGCCTCCATTATTTTATCTGGACCAGAAGCTGCCTGCGTGCTTTCAAAGGAGGGGGTGGGTGTAGGCAGGAGAAAAGGAACAAGCACTGTCTCTCCTTCCACTGTAGGTTATTGTTTCCCCTTAAACAAGCTTCTCTCTCTAGTTCTTGCCAGTTCAACTAATTTTAGAAGTTACCATAAAGTACAGAATACACATGATACACTCCACAGACCCAAAGAAGTTAAACAAGAAGGAAAGCCCAAGCGAGGATGCTTGAATCACACTTAGAAGAGGAAACAAAATAGTCATAGGAGGCTGAGGGAGAAAGGGAACTGCGTGGAAGAGTAGAGGGTGAGGGAAGTGGGGGAGGCAGGATCAAGTGTGGGGAGACACAGAAAAAGGTCCAGAGAGGGAGGAGAATGAATGGAAATCTGCAACTGCCAGGGGTGGAGGAGGAGGGGAGAATCTCTAGGAAGTCTCTGAGAACTGGGATCAGGGAGGGTCCTGGGAGCCAATGCTGGTGATCTTAGCCAAGATGCATAACAGTGGGAACATGGAATCTGAAGAGGCCACCTCCTGTAGCCAGGCTGGACCCCCCAGTGAAGGGATAAGGACACCAACTCACCCACAAACTTTTGATCCAAAATTTGCCCTGTCTAAAAGAAATGCAAAGATGGAGCAAAGACTGGAGGAAAGGCCAACCAATAAACCAGCCCAACATGAAACCCATCCTATGGGCAAGCACCGTTCTCTGATATTGTTAATGATACTCTGCTATGCTTGCAGACAGGAACCTAGCATAACAATTCTGTGAGAGGCACCACCCAGCAGGGGACTGAAACTGAAGTACAATATCCACAGCCAATTATTGGGCAATGATCAGAAACACTTACTGAAGAGTTGTGGGAAGGATCAAAGGCCCAGAAGGGAAAGGGAACCCCACAAGAAGACCAACAGAGTCAACTAACCTGGACCTCCTGGAGCTTTCAGTGACTGAACCAACAACCAAAGAACATACACAAGCTAGAACAAGACCCCTGCACAGACATGCAGTTCAGTGTTCATGCTGCCTTGTTTGGCCTTCGTGGGAGAGGATGCACCTAACCTGGCAGAGACTTGATGTGTCAGGGTGAGAGTATACTGGGGGGGGGGGGGCTACCCTCTCAGATGCAAAGGGGAGGGGAGATGGGAGAGAGACTTTGTGAGGGAGGGACTGGGAGGGGGAGCAGACTTTGGGATGTAATAAATAAATAAATAAATAAAAAGTGAAATCACTGAGTCTGTGATTTTAGGCTTCTTATGACTACTCTAGTGTCTATATATTAGTAATAGATTAAAGTAATAATAACACTTGCCAGAATACAAAATAATAAGTGAGTTTCAGATAAATATCCACTCTTAAAGTTACAAGGGTAGCATGTGTGTGTTGCTAATTATCAGGGATGAGATACTCAAGAACTATTAGGTTCAGTCCCTTAGAACATCACTAAAGATCTGGACACCAGGGAGTCCTATGACAAAGACTTAAAAAAAAGATTCTGATGTTTTATTTTCACAGGTTTCTTTGTATTACATTACTTTTCTCCTGGGTGTTTCCAGGGACAGCAGGGATAATCTGCAACACAGTTCCCTGACTAAAGCAAACATTCTCATAGCTATGGGAATGTCCTTATTCTCTCTTGGTACAGTAGAAGGTTTACACTTTAGAACCTACAGAACCCTGACCAGCAATGATTTGAGTCATTTAGATTCCTCTCTATAACATCTAGTAGATCTGATGTCTATTTTACTCTCACCAAAAAACTAATAATAATATTGAAGGTCACATGATATGTGAAAATATTTAAGTTGTGATTGGCTGGCTGATTTTGCTTTGGAGTTCTACAGAATTTTCTTGAAATATTCTCCCTCCATCCCTTCCTTCCATCCTTCCTTTATTCCTTCCTTCTTTCCTTTTTTTTTTTTTTTTTTTGAGGTAATAAGAGATAATTTTTTCTGGAAACATTTTAAGTGACTGTGAACTACAAATGTAAATTTAGGTTAGCCCAAATTCCATGTTCCAATGTAGAATCACTTTTATAAAGTTTTACAAAACAAAGAAAGTCATAAATAAAATCAAGTTTAACATACATTGGTGGGTATATCAGAGGGGCACTTACAGGAAAATGAGGGAAGCTTTTTTTTTTTTTTTTTTTTTGGGTTTTTCGAGATAACCTGCCTCTGTCTCCCAAGTGCTGGGATTAAAGGCATGCACCACCACTGCCCGGCTAGGGAAGCTTTTCTATAAACCCAAGATGCTATGATCTTTCAGGTTGGTGGAAGTTAGTGGTCTTCTAGGTTAATAAATTTAAAATGGTTTTAATTGTTAGGCATAAGATATTAATTCCCAATCCGGTGGATAAGGAATAGCTGTTTGGAAGGCCTAGAACTCATCCAAGATACAGCAACTAGCCTCTTAAAATTACTGTGGTTTCTTTCTTCCAGGAAATTAAACTCTGTTAGCATATTTTATTTTGTTTGGCAAATCAAAATATTGACTGATCATTAAAAAAAAAAATACTTTTCAGTGAATCCAGCACAAAGATTTATAAGCAAGGAAGGAACAGTCTCTGTAAGCACTGTCTATCTAGGATGTTACTAAAATGAAATATGGTCATGCAGAATAGAGATAATCACAGCACCAAATGGCCTGATGGCTGGAAGCCTCCCCATAATCCAGTATAGTTCACAGGCACATCCTCAATCTACAGCCACCAAAGATGAATAAGCACTGTAAATTGTTCCATAATTTCCAGAAGCTGATATACATAAAATGTAGGTCAAAGCATTCTATTTAATACCATATTTACCTTCAAAACATGAATATTGAGAATGTTACTCCACCATCAAAAACAAAGTGATAAATAAATAGACTCTTAAATGCTATTTAGGAGACTGCATTTGGTTTCAAAATTATCACTGAGATATGAATTCTACAAGGTAGAAAACATGTGTGTTTTGTTTACTGTCATCTGTCATGCGTAGCACAGAGCTGGCCTCATACAAGCTTAGTCACAGATACACATAGATTTGATTATTTAGCTACTGATTCACATCTGCAATTTTGTGTGAATTGATTTATCATTGCTGTTCTCTACTAAACAAATTTTTACCGTATGCAGGAGGGCTACAGTATTTATTTGTACATATTTTGTGCCTAGGTAGGTGCTTGGCCAGTAAATAGAATGATGTAAGAAAATGATGCTTTATTAATACTACTATTTCTGATATGTTAGAATTCAACCACTGCTAATATTCACTTTACTTGTAAAAGAATCAAATTTGTCTCTGAATTTGGCTATAGTTATGAAGTCAAATGACTTTGTCTAAACTTATTTATGTATAGCAATCCACAGCAATACAGACACTCTCATAGGTAACTCAACGTACAGAAAAGAGAATGCAGAGGGTGTTCTGGACACAGAATGATGAGCACAGTAAACAGAATGAAATATTGGAACAAGAAGAAATATAAAAATGGAAATACTTCATGAAAGCAGGAAGCTAACTGAAAATGTGTAAATATAGCATTTTTTAAAAATGTAATAGCATGAAAATTAAGATATGTTATAGATTTCAATAATAAGAATTTAAAAGGAAGAGCCAGGGAACAATTTAGCCACTAGGACTAGTCAGATATAGTTATGTAAAGGTTATGGCAGTAGGTGTGCATTGATGGAAAGCCTTAGTGAGGAATGCAGGGGAGTATTTTTAAGCTAAATTAGAAAAGTTAAGAAAGCTAGTAATGATTGCAAACCTGCTGTGCACAGAATGTGTGCTATTTGTGTATTCAAGACTCAGATACTCTATCTTCTGGTCAGTTAAAATGATGCAGCCAGTTCTTTCTTGGAGAGATACAAAAAATTTCATCACAAATCCTATGGAACTATTTGAATATTTAGGAATGCATTAGAAATAGGTTGTCTTTCATAGAAACTATTATATATCTCATTCTTTAATGTAACAATAAATTTAAATATTTAGCTGCTATCCAAAACTTCTTCCAGTAATTTGTAAAATTTATAAAAATAAGAATTTCAAAAATAAAGAAATAGAAAACAATATTCTGTGTCACTAAAAATGATTATTTGATTATTGGAAATTACATTCATCCTTAATTTTGAAAAGAAAATTTTTGATGTGTATGTAACTATTATCTGACAGAAAACTCAGTAGTTGGCGACACGGGATTGAGTAGAGATATTTAAAGCCAATAGCTGACTACTCCATTCAGTGGCTGCTACTGATTTCTGTTATGTTGATTTTTACATGCACAAGAGTAGTTGTCACCCCCCTTTAGTTAAGGTAAAAATAATGACCATAACAAATGAAAAAATCATCAACTAGCATATATTTTATATTCATTAATAATTCATATGAACTATGTCTTTAATGTCCTCACACTCAGAATCTATTGGAATCTTTGATATCTACACTATTATTAATGCTACTGTTAATTCTGCTCATAGTTTAAATGGGAGCAATTTCATAAGAGCAGAGTTGGAAAAATTTGTCATCTAATTAATGTTAAAGTCAGGAGTTAATATTGGTCTTAATCCAACTTGTAGTATATATAATAATGTCTAGATGAAGGCACTTGGCTGTGTAGTTATAACCTAAATAGGAGATAAAATTCATTCTTCCATAAGTAATGTTTTGATGTAAATGGTGTCAAAGTGTAAACCACTTATAAAGAACAATGCCATAAATCACACACTTTGAAAATAAGAAAAAGAAGAAAAATAAAGATATAAAGAAACAGAAAATAGATGGAAAGGAGAAAGAGAAAATTCTGGAGCATATTTCTAACTACTTGGGCTGAATTTTTGTCATTCCTTGGCTTTTTATAAATTCTGTATTTTAAGCATAGAGCAATTGTTGCACGACTGTAAAAAATATAGCTGCTCAAATTGTCAATTTACTTATCTACAATAATGAAATCGAAATACCTTTGTAAGAAAACAATTGATTCTGGATTTTCAGAAAATAAGTTTTCATGTGATCTGTGTGGTACTGGAGATCCAATCCAGGGTTTTGTGTGTTCTGAGGCAAATTTGATGACTGAGCTACATGTCCAGCTGCAGAAAATACGTCAAACTACATATTTGCCCCTGTCTTCATGTTCTCTGTCACTATATACTCATATAACCACGAGTGTATACTCCTGGTAATATAAAATACTCATTGCTAGAATATTGTCAGTGACTAAATTTATGAACATTGTTACTCAGTATTTTACCAAGTTTCTTTTTTCTTTTTTTGTTTTTTTTTTTTTT
>NC_034593.1:145629881-145636110 GCF_900095145.1 Mus pahari | reverse complement strand
CAGAAATACGCCTGCCTCTGCCTCCCAAGTGCTGGGATTAAAGGCATGAGCCACCATGCCTGGCATGCCAAGTTTCTTAAGACACACAAAATAGAACATAAGCAGAGCAAAGCATTCATTTGCCTGTCCAGAGTCTACAGCATCCAGTCAGATCACTGAAGAAGCACAGATGTATGTTTTAAAGCTATAAAGCCTGCCACCTTGATTTTTCTTTAGTCATTGCCTGATGTGATAGTGGTGATACCATCACTGATCACTCACATAAGAGCCAGCTTTGTGAAATTCTGTTCAATGCAAGATTAGTATTAGTGAGGACTGCTTTCAACTCTGCTTCATGTGATCCTAATACAAAGCAAGAATTAGAATGAAAACCTGTTTCACCACTGTCCTGACACCTGGTTTTAGCTGGTTAGGGGAAACACTGTCTAAAAGGCTTCTTCCCTCCATAACCACTGTGTTATTTGGCCTGCATATCAGCCCTGTGAAATAGAAAAATAATAAGAGAGAGGTGTTTTGTCCTCATAATAGATTAGAAAACTAAGCCTGAGAGAGGCGAAGGCACAAGCCCACATTGAGAGCTCTTGGACTCATGTCTTCTGGCGTGCCCTGTGCTGGTTGAAATAGGTATGTATCTGATGCAGGAAGAAAGGCAGGGGAAAGCCTTGCTCTAGTTCATTCTGCTTTCCTCTAACCAGGAAGTAGGAACTACTTAGACAACTAGTGGTGATTTGACTGGGAGTATTGTTTAGGGATATATCATTCATGAGCCCTCTAAGTTCTCTACCTGACAAAGAAGAACTAGGAGCAGGTGTAAATTAGTGCTAACCATTGGTTAAATACACAGATACTACAATGAAGGAAGTAGAACCAGGATCAACCCTGGAAAATCTGTAGCATAGTACAGATAAGCAGAGATCAGACACCAGAAGTCTTGAGCACAGCCTGTAGATTTCAGGGTCTCCTAGAGATACGTAACTGTGATCACAGGACAGGAAAGAGGTTACTAAGAAAACAAATTTCTATGAAATGCTTAAACCCACTGGAATCTTTATATATGTGGGTACTTTGGTTATATTCTTGGGAAAAGATTCCACCATATCCAGAGTTATAACACACGATAACACACAAGCACACTCAAACACACACACACACACACACACACAGTGTGTGTGTGTGTGTGTGTGTGTGTCCCAGAGACACAAGCTGTTGGTCTCAATATTTTAAATTTCATCTATTTTACTTTACAAATCCTTTTATGTATTATTTCATTTAGGGAAAATGATCCATACGTATACAACATGTTTGTTAAATACACAAAGAAATTGATATATTATGAACAGGATAATAAGTTCTGTGGGAGAGAAATAATGGATTAATGCTATCAAGAGTGCCTGGGTCAGGGCTAGCTGTGGTCAGGGTAAGCTTTATACACAGGTTCAGCTGAGAAAATCATGAAGACACTGAGGGAGTCTGTAATAAGAATGTCTTCAGAACTTTATGAAAACATTACAAGAATAATTAACATAGCTGCCTCTAGGTCGGAGCATGCCTGAAGTATTTGGCAGAAAACAAGGTAACGGGTGGGGTTTGAGCTAAATAATGAAAAGGGGGGAAATTGACAATTGGATCAGAATGTGGACAGAGCCCCAAGCTTAAGTAAGCATAGGAAGATGTTTAGTATCCTTCTGTCCATTATGATTAGATTAAAAAGAAGCAGAAAAGAAACAGGTTCAGTGGGAACTTTCAGTTATTACTAAGCCTGACAGAAGCAGGGCTGGTAAGTTTACCTAGTTTGTGTATTTTGAAGGATCAGCCAGTAGAATTTTGGAACAAATGCAACCAAATATTTGAGTAAAGGCCCATTTTTTCATACTGTGAAAAATTCAATTTAATACTATATTGAGTCACATCAGAGCAAGAATAAAGAAGATAGTCTCAACTATAAATTATGATATGATGCTAGTTGGACTCAGATATACACCTGGAGTGTAGATCTACACAACCATGTGAGAAATAATTTAAAGGTATTTACTGATATTGAACATATGCACACTCTATAGCCAAATAGTTTTACACCTAGCTACATGCGTAAAAGAAATGTGTACTCAGATTCTCTGAAAGGCATATTTAGGTATTCATAAAATATGCTGTAAAAAAAGAAATTGAAAACTACTCAGTATTAGAATGTAAATTGTAGAACAATCACATGGTAGCATATTATATAGGAATGAGAACGAGCCAACCTCCTTTTCCTGTAAACTGTATATTAATTCTCTTCATAATAACAGGTAGATTTATATAAGCTCAAGCAATTCAATTGACTTATGTTTGACAAGTCTGATGGAGAGCACCTTTGGTTGGGGATTTGGGACTGCTGCTAGGGAGTGCTTCCTCTAGTATGCTAGTAATATGTTCCTATTCCCAGAACCAGTGAGTTGTTCTGCTTATGGAGATCTTTTATTCATCCTTTCTTCAATTCTTTGAAATTATGCTAAATCTCCTTCATCTATAAGAAAGTTAGGAATAGAAATTAAGTACTGTGGTAGGTCTATCTATATTAGTTAGTAAAATGCAAATCAGAGAAATTTCTGTGAACAACGATTTTCATCTTATCAAATACAAAAGCCAGCAAACACATACAATTCATTTTCCCACAAATCTTTTCTATAGAATACATCCTTCAACTTCCTTACAACAGAAGCAGCAAGATGTATGTGTAAAGTTGTTCCTTAAAGCACTGTGTACCTCAGCAAGAAATTGAAACAACCTCAAAGCCATCAGTGCAGACCCATTGAAATTAATTATGGCAACACTGGTTGAATGGAAAATCCTGGGGCTGTGAAAAGACATGGGGAAAAGCACTAAGCTCTGACTTGAAACAATTGTCAAAGTAATATTGTTAAATTCCAAAAAGTAGGGCACAGGCAGCCCAGCATGCACTATTATTTATATGCAAAATTATGTGCTTGTACATGCACAGGGAAGGATAATAAGAAATAACATTTCAGGCCTCCAAGTGGTAGAACATGACAAAAAAACAAAACAAACAAACAAACAAAAACAGATAGTAGGGGTAGAAAATATTTTACTAGCTTAGGTGAGTGTATTACTTGTCTGAAACACAAATACAATGCATGTTGAAATGAAGAATATTTAACTAGAGAGAAAATACATGCCCCATCGTAGAATGATTGCAACATGGAGAGAAGGGAGGTTGTTAAACTCTGACATTGTACAAAATGATGACTTTGGTATTACAAAATGACACCTTATATTATTAAGTGTGAGATTTAATATATAATTGAAAATGTCCATAGGATCAGTTGTGAGGTGGACACATCTACCCCAACACTGGAAGTAACTGGGATCAGAGGCACTTGGGTACCCAGAAACTCCACCCAACCAGTGGCACAGGTTCTTTCCTGTGTAGGCCAGTGCCCTAAGCAGACCTTGGGCCCCAACTCCACAGCCAATCCTATAACACCCGAAGGAAGTTCCACTCCCAGATACTCTAACACACCCAAGTCCACAGGATCACATGAACTTGGTCACACCAGGATTTCAGGGACCTAGAGGCAGCATGATATCCCAGGAGCTCTGACTTACCCAGGATCTCAGGATCACAGCATCCCAGAATCCAGGATCACAGAGACAGCTGAACTCTGAGGAATTCTGACACAACCAGGATCACAGGAAGGACAGTCTCCAATCAGATATAATGAGGGCAGGTAGTATTAGAGATAATCAGATGACAGGAGGCAAGTGTAAAAACACAAGCAACAGAAACCAACGTTACTTGGCATCATCAGAACCTAACTCTCCCAACATAGCGAGTCCTGGATACACCGTCATACTGGAAAAGCAAGATTTGGATCTAAAATTACTTCTCATGATGGTGATAGAGGACTTCCAGAAGAACATAAATAACTTCCTTAAAGAAAACAGGAGAACACAGGTAGAAGCCCTTAAAGAGGAAGCACAAAAGTCCTTTAAAGAATTACAGGAAAACACAAACAGGCAAAGGAAATGAACAAAACCATTCAAGACCTAAAAGTGGAAATAGAAACAATAAAGAAATCACAAATGGAGACAACCCTGGAATTAGAAAATCTAGGAAAGAGATCGGGAGTCATAGATGCAAGTATTACCAACAGAATACAAGAGATAGAAGAGAGAATCTCAGGGGCAGAAGATAGAAAACATTGACACAACAGTAAAAAAAAAAAAAAAAAAAAATGCAAAATGTAAAAAGCTCCTAACCCAAAACATTCAGGAAATCTAGGACACAATGAGAAGACCAAACCTAAGGATAATAGTTATAATAGTTATAAAAGAGAGCAAAGATTCCCAACTTAAAGGTGCAGTAAATACTTTCAACAAAACTTCCTTAACCTAAAGAAAGAGATACCCATTAACATACAAGAAGCTTCAGAACTCCAAATAGACTGGACCAGAAAAGAAATTCCTATTGTCACATGTTAATCCAAACACCAAATGAACTAAACAAAGAAATAATATTAAAAGCAGTAAGGAAAAAGGGTCAAGTAACATATAAAGGCAGACCTATCAGAATTACACCAGACTTCTCACCAGAGACTATCAAAGCTAGATGATCCTTAGAAGAAGTCATGAAGATCCTAAGAGAACACAAATGCCAGCCCAAGCTAATATACCCAACAAAACTCACAACTCATGGAGAAACCAATACATTCCATGACAAAACCAAATTTATACAATATCTTTCCATAAATCTAGCTCTACAAAGCATGATAGATGGAAAACACCAACACACAGAGGGAAAGTATACCCTAGAAAAAGCAAGAAAGTAATCTTTCAACAACCCCAAAAGAAGATAGTCACACAAACATAATTCAACATCTAACAAAAATAACAGGAAGTAACAATCACTTTTCCTTAATATCGCTTAACTTCAATGGACTCAATTCCCCCCAAAAGACATAGACTAACAAACTGGATACATAAACATGACCCAGCATTCTGCTGCATACGGGAAACACACATGAGTGACACAGGCTGACACTACCTCAGAGTAAAAGGCTGGAAAACAATTTTCCAAGGAAACTGTCCCAAGAAACAAGCTGGAGTAGTCATTTTAATATCAAATAAAACCAACTCTCAACTCAAAGTTATCAAAAAAAAGAAAAGAAAAATAAAGGAAGGACACTTCATACTGGTCAAAGGAAAAACTTACCAAGATGAACTCTCAATTCTGAACATCTATGCTCCAAATGTAAAGTCATGTACATTCATAAAAGAAACTTTACTAAAGCTCAAAGCATACATTGCACCCCCATACAATAATAATGGCAGACTTCAACACCCTACTCTCAGCAATGGACAGATCACGGAAACTGAAATCAGAGACACAGTGAAACTAAAAGAAGTTATGAACCAAATGGATCTAACAGATATTTATAGAGCATTTCATCCTAAAGCAAAACCTAACCAAACTAAACCGAAATACCTTCTTCTCAGCACCTCACAGTACTGTCTCCAAAATATAATAAGTCACAAAACAGGCCTCTACAGATTTAAGAAGATTGAAGTAATCTCACGCACCCTATCAGATCACCAAGGACTAAGGCTGGTCTTAAATACAAACAAAAAAACAATGGAAAGCACACATACACATGGAAGCTGAACAACGCACCATTCAATGATAACTTGGTCAAGGAAGAAATAAAGAACTTTTTAGAATTTAATAAAAATCAAGACACGTCATACCAAAACTTATGGATCACAATGAAGGCAGTAGTAGGAGGAAAACTCAGAGCTCTAAGTGTCTCCAAAAAGAAATTGAAGAGAACTTACACTAGCAGCTTGACAGCATACCTGGAAGCTATAGAACAAAAAGAAGCAAATATACCAAAAAGGAGTAGATGCAGGAAATAATAAAACAAAATAGAAACAAAAAGAACTATAGAAAGAATCAACAAAGCCAGGGGCTGGTTCTTTGAGAAAATTAACATGATAGATAAACCCTTAGCCAGACTAACCAGAGGGCACAGAGATACTATCCAAATTAATAAAATTAGAAATGAAAAGGGGGTCATAACAATGAAATATATCTTAAAATAACTATTCTGTTTGTTGAGTATCAACAGTTGAAAGTACTAAAATCATGTTCTACAAAAAAAGAAAGAAAGAAAGAAAGAAAGAAAGAAAGAAAGAAAGAAAGAAAGAAAGAAAGAAAGAAAGAAAGAAAGAA
>NC_034593.1:145617951-145629615 GCF_900095145.1 Mus pahari | reverse complement strand
AGGAAAGGAGGAAAGAAGCCAATTGCAGAGGGATACCAGAAGCCTTTCTTTACCCTGATATCTATCATCTGACAACAGAACAAAGCTCTGGATAAAGCCCAAGAAATATAAAGGGGTGAGATGGGATAGGCGGTCAGATTACTAGATGTTTTTCCTTTCTGACCAAGCTGTTTCTATTCCATGTCTAACTTGAAAGGCGTGGCCTTTTCCCCATCTCTCCTCTTGGTGGATATCAACATTGTCACATAACCTGTACAATCTACAGTTTTCCTAAATGCTAATAAAATTGTTGTCAAGAAAAATAAATAAATACCTGACAAAAATAACATCATATAAATATACATATACATACATACACACACACACACACACACACACACACATGGACCATAGTTGCAGCTAATATCTAAGTGGTATTTGTTATGAGCTAGAAATAAGATTTATGCTCTTTGATTACCAAATGAGAGAGAAATTAAGGAATATGTTCAAGCTAACAACTCATTAAGTGGTAGAGCCAGAATTTGAAGCTAGACAGCCTGGCTCTGCAATCTAGTCTCTTTCTACCCAGACTTTCTCTTGTCCAAGGAAGTTTTGCAAACTTCAAAGGAGATGAAGAAGCTCAAGATGAATGAAGCTGTGAGTGAATATGTATTATTGACAGAGGAATGGCCATGACAAAACCCAAGGTCTTGGATCCATGGGAAATTGCCAAAACCTATCCCCCATTTGGGTCTGGCTCAGGAGTGGCAAAGCCTTCCTTCTCCTCCCCCTCCTCCTCCTCCTCCTCCTCCTCTTTCTCAGGTAAAAGAATTTACAAATGATTGATTAGCATGTGAAAAAAAAAAAAAAAAAACACCCTAGCAACCTTAGCTTCCTCCTCCTGGATGTTTAGGATCTAAGACTGCTCATCTACAAAGACCTCCTACTGAGAGGCACCAACAATACTCCCATCTCCTATGTTCTGCCCCCCCCCCATGTATATAATAAATACTGATGAGGTCATAGGATGTAGAGCTAGTGGGTGGCTCCATGTGAGCATGCATCATGCACCCGATCCCAGATTTTTTTGTGCCTGTGTCTGTAATGTCTATACCTCTTTACTTCTCTGAGCTTGGTTTCCCGACCCAAGCTCTTAAGGTTAAAGCATGTTCACAGAGGCAATTGGAAGCATATAAAGGGGGGAGAGGCGGGAGTGATGGGCACTGTCCTTTTTTTCAGTGTAGAGCCTTTACCCAGTTCTGTGACCATAGTTCATGGTGGCATCCATTAAGCTATAAGGACTACTCTATCTGACCAGGGACTTGCTATGTTAATAAAAGCCTAAATAGGGTGTCTAATCCAAATATTTGTGGTAAAAATGGATTCTGTATTTGGGGTGCTCTTAACCAGGCAAGTCACACATTGCCTAAGTTATGATGGAGTTGTCACTTGGGTTATACTCACCACTCCCACATAATATAGTCTTTGTGAACTTTTAAAAATATATAAACAATGCATCTTGAAAAATAAAGAAAGAAAACATCTAGAATATGTAGTTTTATTATTCCTGCTTAATAGGATATAGGATGCCTTATTAAAAGATATCATTGTCAATTTAAGACCTTGTCTACTTCTTTATTCATTGAATTGAAATGAACATAGATCATCTAACATGCAATCCATCTAATTTGCCTTTGCATTTTAGTTTTTCATAATTCAAATGAAAATGCAGCAGGAATTTCTTCAAATTATATATGTGTCCTATGCATCTCATATTGGAGTGAGAAGACAAAGTAGCGTTCTATCTGTGTGTATTTCCTTTTTGTAATAACTTTTTAGTAATCTACTTATTTATTAATGACATCCTGATCAAAGCCACCCTCACACAGTGCCTCCCTCCACCATCCCTCCCCTTCACATCTGAAAATACAGAGGTACCCCCTGAATACCAACACACCCTGGAACTTCAAGTCACTACAGGACTAGACACATTCTTGCCCACTAAGACCAGACAAGGCAGCACAGTTGGGGGAAAAGGATCCACAGGCAGGCCTGTGTCAGGGTAAGTCCCTTTGCCATTTCAGTTATTGGGGGATCTTTGTGAAGATCAAGCTGTTCATCTGCTACATATGTGCATGGGGAGTGGAGGCTAGGTATTGCCTGTGTACCTTGTTTGATTGGAGGTTCAGTCTCTGGGGTGTCCCCAGAGTCCAGGCTAGTTGACTCTATTGATCTTCCTGTGGAGTCTATCCCTACTCTTTGGGTCACTCAATTCTTCCTAGCTGACTTCTAGAGTTCTATCTCATGCTTGACTGACTGTGCAGTCTCTGCATTTGTTTCAGTCAGCTGCTGGGTGAAGCCTCTCAGAGGACAGTTAAGCTATGCTCATATTTGAATCCAGACTGAAAGATACAAAAATGACCTGTGGCTCCAAGGTAGGTGAAGGAGTAAGGAAAGGACTACAAGGTGTCCCTATGGATCCTCTGAAGACATCTTGGTCCATTCCCCCTAAATTGCCAGAGGTTGTGACTGCATTCAAGTCTGCCTCACATAGGGCATATGTATATCTAGGCCAGCAGTAACAAATGTAGCTGTCAACAGTGTCTTCACTTGCTGTATCATTGTGACATGGATTTGACCAAACAAAGAAGCACCAGAGTCTTACAATGTGTCCCTGTAAATTCACTACCTGTGCAGTCACAACAGTAGTTGTTTCCTTCATCCACACAGAGATTTCCATGGAGATTGGCTGACTAGCTTGTTCTAAGTTTACAGTAGTCTTCAAGAAGTCCAGGTGCATAGTCACAGTGAGGCCAAGAGGATCCTTACATGTGGTACCATGTAGACATGTAGACATAACTGGGCTCACATTCTTCAATTTCCTTCTCACAGCTCATACCAGAATACCCTTGACAACATACACATGTGTAATTTCCTATCTCATTGAGGTATCCAGCCTCATTTATGCAGGGATCAGAAACACATTCATCTACTTCTAAGTCACAACATGTGCCATGCCTTGGTATCTAGGCACACCAAAGCAGGGGTAGCTATTGATTCTATCCTGCCACGCAGCCCCATTGTGATAGGGGCTGGAAACACTTTCATCACGATCTGCCTTACAGAACCTTCCAGCATATCCAATAGGACAGATACAGACAGAGTGCTCAGGGTCTTTATGGCAGGTATATCCATATTGGGAGGCATCTCCTCCACAGGAATTAGTGCCAGTTACACAGGTCAGCCCTCTGCACCCCTCTCCTAGGGTATTCACACAGCGGCAAGCCTTTGGCAAGGACTGGAGAAGCAGAGGCTTTTAGGTCTTCACAGTCTTTGTACAAATTATTGGCTGCATCTAAGCAACACTTGTTGTCTTGTGGAAAACACTGTCCCTTTAATTATTTTGGCAAGAATTTAAGAGTCATCCATTTGCTTGAAAATTTCATGATGTCTTTGTTTTTAATAGCTGAGAACTAGGTATTCTATTCTGTAAATGAACCACATTTTCTTATCAATTCTTCCATTGAGGGGCATCTGACATGTTTCTAGTTTCTGGCTATTCAAAAAAAAAAAAAAAAGTTACTCTGAACATAGTAGAGCACATGTCCTTGTGGTATGATGGAACAACCCAGGAGTGTCTTGAAGTAGAAATATCCTCAATTTTCTGAAAAACCAGAAAATTGGTTTCCGCAGTGGTTGTACAAGTTTGTAATTCCTTCAGCAATAGAAGAGTATTCCCATTGTTCTACGTCTTTGCTAGTGTGTGCTGTATCTTGACTTTTTGATCTTAGCCATTCTGATGGTTATAATGCAGAATCTTGGAGTCATTTTGATTTGCATTTACCTGATGACTAAGGACTTTGAACATTTTTTGAACTATGCTGCCAATCTACCTTTTATTTTTATTTTTTTATTCATTTATATTTCAAATGATATTCCCCTTCCCAGTTACCCCTCCACAAACTCCCCATCCCATCCCCCATGCCCACCCTTGCCTCTATGAGGGTAATCCTCCACCCACTCACACAGTCCTGCCTAACCACTCAAGCATCTCCCTCAAACCGGCCCATCAAGCCTTCATAGGGCCAAGGGCCTTCCCATTGATGTCACGTAAGTCCATCCTCTGCTACATATGTATCTGGAGCCATAGATCCCTCCATTTATACTCTTTGGCTGGTGGTTTAGTCTCTGGGAACTCTGGGTGGTCTGGTTAGTAGATAGTGTTCTTCCAATGGGGTTGTATCCCGTTCAGCTTCTTCAGTCTTTTCCCTCGATCTTCTATTGGGGTCCCTGGGCTCAGTCTGATGATTGACTGTGAGTATGTTCATCTGTATTGGTCAGGTGCTGGTAGAACCTCTCAGGGAACAGCCATACCAGGCTCTGTCAGCAAGTGCCTCTTGACCTCATCAATAGTGTGTGGGTTTGATGTCTGCAGATGGGATGGACCCTATGTATGTGTTGTGTGTAGGGGGGTTTCTCTGGATGGCCTTTCCTTCAGTCTCTGGACATTTCTTTAAGTGTTTCTTGATCATTAGAGATTCCTCTGTTGATAATCCTCTGTTTAGCTCTTTACTTCATTTTAAAAATTGGGTTATTTAGTTTGTTAGTGTCTAAATTCTTGAATTCTTTGTTTTAGATATTAGCCTTCTATAGGGTTAATGAAGATCTTTTCCTAATCTGTAGGCTGATGTTTTGTTCTATTGGCAGTGTCTTTTACCTCATGAAACTGAAAAGCTTTTCAGTTTCATGAGGTGCCATTTATCAATTGTTTATCTTAGTAACTGAGCCATTGCTGTTCTGTTCAGGAAACTGTAACTTGGACCAATGTATTCAAGGCTATTTCCGTCTTTCTCTTCTATTAGATTTAGTGTATCTCGTTTTATGTTGAGGTGTTTGATCCACTTGGACTTGAATTTTGTTCAAGATGATGAATATGGATTGATTTGCATTGCTCTACATACACACATCTATGTAGACCAGCACCATTTTTTTGAAGACACTTTCTTTTTCCATTATATGGTTTTGACTTCTTTGTCTAAAATCAAGTTTCCATAGGTTTGTGGGTTTATTTCTGGGTCTTCAATTCAATTCCATTGCTCATCCTGTCTGTTCCTATACCAATAGCAGGTAATTTTTAATTACTATTGCTTTGTAGTAAAGCTTGAGATCAGGAATGGTAATACCTCTATAAGTTCTTTGATTGAACAGGATTGTTTTATCTATCCAGGTTTTTTTTTTTTTCTGTATAAAGTTGAAGATTATTATCTCAAGGTCTGTAAAAAATTGTCTTGAAATTTTGATGGGAATTTCATTAAATTTGTAGATTGCTTTTGGTAAGATGGCCATTTTTATTATATTAATCCTACCATCGGTCCATGAGCATAGGAGACCTTTTCCTTTTTTTTTTTTTTTTTTTTTTTGCATATCTTCCTCAATTTTTCTTCAGAGACTTGAACTTCTTGTCATATAGGTCTCTCACTTGCTTGGTTTTATATATATATATATATATATATATATATATATATATATATATATATATACATTTGTAGCTATTGTGAAGAGTTTACCTGATTGCTTGCTTAGCCCATTTATTATTTATATTAAAAAGGTGTACTGATTTTTTTTTGTTACTTAATTTTGTATCTAGCCACATTGATGAAGGTGTTCATCAGCTGTAGGTATACTCTGGTAGAATTTGGGGATATATATATGTATGTATATGTATATTATCATAGCATCAGGAATAGTGTTACTTTGACTTCTTTTCTAAATTGTTTCCTCTTGATCTCTTTTACTTGTATTATTACTCTGTCTAGAGCTTCAAGTACTATATTGAAGAGATAGGGGAGAGTGGACAGCCTTGTCCTGCCCCTGTTTTAATGGAATTATTTTTAAGTTTCTCTCCATTTAATTTAATGTTGGCTGCTGGCTTGATGTGTATTGCCTTTATTGTGTTTAGATATGCACCTAGTATCCCTGATCTCTCAAAAACTTTAACCTGAAGTGTGGTTGGAGTGGTCAAAGGCTTTAACAGCACCTAATGAGATGTTCCTGTGAATTTTTTTTTTTTAATATTGAACCACACATTTCTGGGGTCATCAGGGTGGATGATTTTCTTGATGCGTTGTTGGATTCTTATAGTAAATATTTTATTGAATATTTTTGCATCAATGGTCATATGGAAAATTGGTCTGAAGTTCTCTTTCTTGGCTCTTTCTGAGGTTTAGGTATCAGGGTGACTATGGCCTCATAGAATGAGTTTGGCAATGTTTTTTCTGTTTCTATTTTGTGGAATAGTTTGAGGAGTCTTTGTATTAACTCTTCTTTAAAAGTTTGGTAGAATTCTGTGCTAAAACCAGCTGACCCTGTGCTTATTTTTGGTTGGGAGATTTTAATGACTGCTTCTATTTCCTTGGGGCTTATAGGATTATTTAATTTGTTTACCTGATCTTGATTTAACTTGTGTAAGTGGGATCTATCAATACAATCATGCATTTTGTTTAGATTGTCCAAGTTTATGGAGGACAGACTTTTGAAGTAAGAGCTAATGATTCTTTGGATTTCCTCAGTGTCTCTTGTTATGTCCCCCTTATCTTATTTTGTGGATTTGGATCTGCCTTTTAGTTAGTTTCGCTAAGGGTTTGTCTCTCTTGCTGGTTTTGTGAAAGAACCAGCTCTTGGTTTCATTCTTTGAATTTTTCTCTTTTTTTCTAATTGATTGATTTTAGCCCAGTATTTGATTATTTTGTATCATCTACTCCTTTCAGGTGTGTTTGCTTCTTTTTGTTCTAGGGCTTGCAGATGTGCTGTTAAATTGATACTATTCAATCACTCCAGTTTCTTTATGAAGGTGCTTAATTCTGTGAACTCTCCTTTTAACACTGCTTTCATTGAGTCCCATAAGTTTGGGTGTGTTTGGCCTTCATTTTCATTAAATGCTACAAAGGCTTTAAATTTTTTTTATCTTTTCTTTGATTCAGTGATCAATTGGAGTTATTCATTTTTCATGAGTTTATATGTTTTCTGTTATTTCTGTTTTTGTTGAAGTCCAGCTTTAATTCAGGGTGATCTGATAATATGCTAGGGGTTATTTCAATATTCTTGTATCTATTGAGGCTAGCTTTATGACTGATTATATGCTCAAGTTTGGAGAAGGTTCAATGAGTCACTGAAAAGAAGGTATATGTTTGTGTTTGTATGAAATGTTCTGTGGGTATCTGTTAGGTCTATTTGATTCATAATGTTAGTTAGTTTCATTATTTCTATGTTTAGTTTCTGTTTCGATGACCTGGCAGTTGGTGAGATTGGAGTGTTGAAATATCCCACTATGTATGGAGTTAGATGTGTGGTTTAAGCGTTAGTAATGTTTCTTTTGCAAATGTTGAGTACTCTTGGATTTGGAGCATAGATATTTAGAACTATAAATTTCTCTTGGTGAATTTTTCTGTTGAGTATGAAGTGTCCTTCCCTATCTCTTTTGATCACTTTGGGTTGAAAGTCTATTTTATTAGATATTAGTATGTCTACTCCAGCTTGTTTCTTGTGTTTCTTTGCTTGGAAGAAAATTTTCCAGCCCTTTAATCTAAGGTTCTATCTTTGTTGCCCAGGTGTGTTTCTTGTATATAGCAGAGTGATGGGTCCTATTTACATATCCACTCTGAGAGACATTAATGACCAGTGATTGTTAATTCCTGTTATTTTGATGTTGGTGATGGTTGTGTGTGTGTTTCTCTGTTCTTTTCATTTTCCTTATGTGAAATTATTTATTTCTTGTGTTTTCTTGGATGTATTTGGACTAATTGGGTTGGAGTTTTACTTCTAGTATCCTCTGTAGGTCTGGATTTGTGGAGAGGTATTGTTTAAATTTGGTTCTATCATGGATTATATTGGTTTTTTTCATCTATGAAGACTGAAAGTTTGGCTGGGTATAAAAGTCTGGGCTGACATCTATGGTCTCTTAAGGCCTGCAAGACAAAAATACCCAGGCCCTTCTGGACTTTAAATTCTTGGTTGAGAATCAGATATAATTCTGACAGGTCTATGTTTATATGTTACTTGCCCTTCTTCCCTTTTAATATTCTTTATTTATTCTGTACATTTAGTGTTTTTATTATTATGCTGTGGGAAATTTTTCTTCTCTTGTCCAATATATTTGGTGTTCTGTAGGCTTCTTCTACATTTATAACCAAATCCTTCATTAGGTTAGGGAAATTTTCTCGAGTGATTTTGTTGAAGATGTTTTCTGGACCTTTGATGTGGGTGTACTCTTTTTCTATTCCTATTAATCTCAACTTTGATATTCTTATAGTGTCCCAAATTTTCTGGATGTTTTGTGTCATGAACATTTTAGATTTGCATTTTATTTGTGTCGATTTCTTCTATTGTATCTCATATGCCAGAGATTCTGTCTTCTATCTCTTCAATTCTGTTAGTAATGCTTGTGTCTGTAATTCCTGTTATCTTTTCCAGGTTTTCCATCTCCAAGATTGCCTGAGTTTGTGTTCCCTTTATTGCTTCTATTTTCAGTTTTAGTCCTTGGACTATACTATTCATTTCCTTCATCTGTTTAATTGTATTTTCCTAAATTTCTTTAGGGGATTTATTCATTTCCTCTTTAAAGCACTCTAGCATCTTTATAAGATTATATTTAAGGTCATCTTCTTGTGATTCAGCTGTGCTAAGTATCTAGGGCTTGCTGTCCTAGGATAACAGGGCTCTGGTGATGCCATATTGCCCTGGCTCTAGTTGATTGTGTTCTTAAGATGTCCTTTAGCCATCTGATTTTCCCTGGTGTTGGCTAGATTAGCCTGAGGCCTGTAGGACTCTTTGGTAAGGCTGTGGGCCAGACAATACATCAGGGGTGGGTGCACAGTTTAACTATGATGGCTATGTGCCAGGTAGACCAGACTGGGAAGGGATTGGTGGAGCATGATTCCAAGAGGACTGTTCTTGGTGCCACTGAAGTTATCCACTGGAAAGCAGGACATTTTTGGGATACCCACAGCTCCTTGTTATGAGCCATGAGCCAGACAATCTCATACTTATTTTCAAATGTGATCGAAGTTTTTTTGGCTTTAGCCATGGAGAGACACAATGAGCATAATTGCTAATATTTTATCCTTTAATCACAAAGTATACATGTTCTTGTGGAACATATTTAACAGAAAGTCAGTAGTATTTTAAGTAAATTTTAATGTAGTACATATTTTCCTTTGTTTTGGATAAAATGGGTATCATTCAAATACACACAATAAACATCATACTCTTATACAATATTTCATGATAGTTATGTGCTAAATTATCAAATAAATTTTATGGTATAATCAAGAAATCAAATGAAGAACTATTTGAAATTTAAAGAATTCCAGAAAATAGAACAGAATCAATTTTTAAAAAGGTTCACTTTTAAAATTCCATTTTACTTTAAGTATTCAAAACATAAAATCTTCCATGTAAATAAATTTTAACAGTATAAAAAATATCACTGACTGCAGATATAATGCTGCACAGCTCATCCCTAGACCATGCTTATCTTATTTATTTTAGACTTTATACCTATTAATTAGTAATTCCTCATTTGTCTTTATGATCCAGATCTTGATTATCACCTTATGTTTGATGCCAAGGGCAGGGCTAATTCAGATATCCTTGCAAGTAGAATTATGCAAGATTCACCACCCTAGTTGGGTGATCCCACTTACCATAATGTCAAGCACAATTCATATTCTTTGGTATTTCAGAATTTCCTTCCAAGGCCAAATAATTTTTCACTGCACTATGTGTATACCAACATCTTTATCCATTTATCTGCTAAAAAGTATTTTGTTTGCTTCCATTTCTTTGATACTATTAATAGACCCTTAGTTTGCACAGGAGGTCTACAAGAGGGGTAATATCTCTTCTACATTCTAATTCACAGAGTTTAGTTCAGTACTTTGTTTCTCACAAGACATATTTCCTAAGGTAAAATTTACAGTGTTTAGTTGATAGTCATTGAATGTAATACTATAATTTAATATTGGATTATTTTCTAGTCATTGTATCTTCTTTCCTGTTACTATATTCATGAAGTACAAAGAAAGCCACATCATCTAATTCTAACATGGTTGTTTATAATTTCTTTTGGGGGTTTCAATATATTGACTACATTGACAGCCTTATCCAAATACTAAAAATAATTCATTAGAATAGGAAAAGGAATATAAAGGTTAGGATTGGAAGAATGATTCTAATAAAAATGCCACATATTGTTTTAAAGTATAATTATTAACTTCAAAGTGAGCTCAAGGCACTTTTATTTATTTTAAATATAATAATGGCTAAATCAGATTTAACCATCAAGGAGGTATAGCCTTGCCCCAGGGAAAGACTTGTTGATATGAGACATGGTTTATACTAACATGGGCTCTCATATTGAAGGGGCAGAGATCAGAAAAATGTTGTGTTAGGCAGAGGAGGCTTGCTTTCATAAAGTAATGAATAATTGGCACTTCTTTTCATTGTCACTGCCTTTGTGGTTCTACTACTATTATTATGATTCAAATCAATGCTCCATAAAGGTCATAAGTTTGGGACTTAGTGGGGATTCCAGAGAATGCCAAAAACTTCAGGAAATGGGGCCTACTAGAACGAATCATGGTTGTGGACACTCCCATAAAAGCATATAAAGGCACCATACCCTCTTCTTTATCTCCCTATGCTTATCAGTTTCAAAGAAATGAGAAGGTTCCTCTGCCATGGGCCTCAACTATAATATATTTCCACAGACCCAGAGCAACAGGAGCAAATGGTAGACTGAAATCTTGAAACTTTCATCAAAAATTACCCATTTCCATTATTAAAATGATTACCTCAGATAATTTTTCACACTCATAGGAAAAGAAATCTTTTATCTTTGTCATACTTTGTTTTACCAATTCTTACTGAGCACTGTAATGCTTCAGGTGATTTCACAGGAGGCTCCAGAATAGACAATAAAGAATTGTTCTCTGTTGCAGGATATTTGATCACACTGTGAACCCCAAGATTGTGTTATTTACTGAAAAATCTGTTTCCTAGTTGTGGTGTAGCTCATCCCTAGCAGAAATCTTTAACTCAAGAGTTTTCTGCTTATTGTAAACAGTATTAACTAGTCAACCCTGGTTAATAGGTAGAGCTAACAAGCAGTTTACAGAGAGTGAACATAGGGAATAAACATAGAAATAAAGAGGAAGTCAGAACAGATAGAAAGACCCATAGAAGGTAGAAGAGAGGTACATTCAGTTTCAGGGTTTTTGAGACAGTATGGAAAAGAACTTCCTTTTTAATTTGGGATGTTAGTGTAGAGGAAGGTCAGTGAGGTGTTTTCTCTGCTTTTCTGAGTTAGCAGGCTTTTACCCCAGCATCCAGGTCTGTAGTCTTTATTGGCAAAATAGATTGATTGAGATTTTGTTTAAGACTAAAGTTTTCCTTCTTCCCTCACCCCTCATAATTTCAAAAGATGTAATATATAAGTGTACATAACCAATAACAGATGTTGTTCACTCAGTTATTTAGCCAGTGTCTAGAAAGTACCTGGCGGCTGAATCACAATGATATTATATTTTTTAAACATTCTTGAATAGAACACGTGTCAGTTGTTATGAATGCTTATTTGACTCTCTCTCTCTCTCTCTCTCTCTCTCTCTCTCTCTCTCTCTCTCTCTC
>NC_034593.1:145592665-145615374 GCF_900095145.1 Mus pahari | reverse complement strand
AGGCTTACTAGTGATGTGTTTGTGTGTCAAGTTGACAAGGGGTCAATTGTACTGAGTAGCTTTGTGTCAACATGACACAGCAGGAGTTATCACAGAGAAAGGAGCTTCAGTTGGGGAAGTGCCTCCATGAGATCCAGCTGTAAGGCATTTTCTCAAATAGTGATCAAGTGGGGAGGGCTCTTTGTGGGTAGTGCCATCTCTGGGCTGGCAGTCTTGGGTTCTATAAGAAAGTGGACTGAGCAAGCCAGTGGAAGGAAGCCAGTAAAGAACATCCCTCCATGGCTTCTGCATCAGCTCCTGCTTTCTGACCTGTTTGAGTTCCAGTCCTGCATCCTTTGGTGATGAACAGCAGTATGGAAATGTAAGCCAAATAAACCCTTTCCTCCCCAACTTGCTTCTTGGTCATGATGTTTGTGCAGGAACAGAAACCCTGACTAAGAGTATGCGCCACCATGCCTGGCTTCAATGTGGTTTCTTTATACACCATGTTTTAATGAATAGCCTCTTAGAGCCTACTTGGCAGCTTGTCCATTTTCAAATGCCAGATATTATTTGCTGAAGCAAGTTAATGCCTATGTGTGACATTTTTCTTCCCAAATTAAAAATACCAATATGAATGTACCAAAAAATCGTGATTTTTAAATAATGTTATCCTCAAAAATCTCACTTGATTATTTTACATATTACTTTATTGGATAAAATTTTGTTTTTAAAGCCTCACCCTTGTACAATTCTTGGCCCCATTCTTTAATGTCAAATAAAGTTCTACTCTTCAAGGCTGAAAAAGGGTATTTACTGAAATGTGCATATTGTAAGCTGACTGTATGATGTTGTGGTCAAAGCTGGCAATATTTAAGTGTTGTTGTTTGCAGAGATTTCCTTGTTCAATGGTAAGCAACAATGTAAAAAATACTTTTTTCACTTCTAACTTAATAATGAAATGTGGGCTACATGAGCAGAGGAAATTACTGATACATTCAACTTGATAAATAAAGAAAGGTTTCATAAGGTAAAGAATATGTAAACCAAGTCTCAAAAATTGAGACATAATCTTACCTGTATGCAGAGGATTTTTCATAAGTACAGGGAATAAGTTCTTCTACAAAGAAGGGAAAACAGGTTCCATCTGTAGCTATAAGCTGGAGGAGAGTGTATTGAAAATTTTGTATGTAGCGTGACTACAGCACAGAGTATATGTGAACAGACAACTGAGTGAAGTCAGGGAAGCAGGAGTGATTTTGGAGAAACTGAGTAAGAGTGGGAAGACAGGAGGAAGTATAGCCACTCAGGGGCTGTGAAGTATGCATGCATCACATGTTATGCACCACCTCTGAAATAGATCCAAATTTCCTATTACATTAGTGAAGAAGATGATAAACTGTGTTGAGACACTATGGCAATGCTGCTGAAAGCTACAGTGGTTTAGACTGAATCAATTATAGGAACACCTTTGGAGCAGATGTTTCAGAAGTATGTGAATATAAAACTGAGATGATTTCTACTCAGCAACAAGTGGTTAAACAATGTATATTTGTGTGTTAATTAATTGATTAATTCATTTATTCATTCATTTTACACATGACTGTTGACCACTCATGATGAGAATTATCATGTTTGATCACTCATAGCTGATGCTCTTGGGCAAATAATGGCTTACAAGTGGAGAAGTAGGCTGGATTTCAATACCCGAAAGAGAGGATAAAAGCTGATTAAGGATTCACTAGTGAGTAATTTGAAACATAATGTCTAAAAGAAATAGACTACTGTAAATATAACAAACTGATTTCTACCTGGAATTCAACACTAATTCCACATACTAATACAGTCCACAGGCTGTCAGTACTAAGTGCCTTCTAGGAAACAATGTCTATAATTATTTTTTACTTTTAAATATTCCCTATTTTGAGGGAGCTCAGACCAGTATGGGAAGATGTTAATCCATATTAGAAAATAAAAATGATCAATTAAAAGAGTAAATGAGTTTGGAAGAATTGAATTTTTTGGACAGAGCTGCACATAGCACCAAGTTCCATGCTGTCCTTAGTACTGACAGCCTGTAGCATTTGGGAGGCTATGGCAGGAAGGTAGGGAGTTGATAGGTTAGTGATGATGATGATGATGATGATGATGGATTGATGATAGATAGATAGATAAATAGATAGATAGATAGATAGATAGATGATAAATAGGTAATAGAGATAGACACTTGATAACTTCCTCTTTTGTGTTAAAAACAATAAAAATGACATCCTTTTTTGCCTTACAAGAATATTTTTTTCTAAAGAGAGTAAACTATAAGGAGGTAATACATAAAAATAGAAATCTCACTTTGTAGTAAACAATTTGCAAGTGGAAAGTTAAAACAATACACATATTTCAAACTTATAACAATGATATACAAGATATGCATACAAACATGTTCTTGCCATGACTTGTAGCAAATGTTCAACAGGAGTTTTTGCCAGACTCAAGCATAGTGTGTCTCAGAATCCCAGTAGCTACTGGTCTTGGTATAAAGCTCATTGTAAAGCCTTAGAGGTGATGAGCTGCTGGTGGTTTTATATTTTAAATAAAGTGTTATTATAAATAAAAGTTTTGTAATGAGTTTTTATGGTAAGTAGTTCTATTTGTTAACAGTTCTACAGATACTTTCGTATGTCAAAAGAAGAAAACCAAGCAGTTGCTACAAAAGCTTTAATCCTCCTGCGCCTTCGCTATATGACCTTCAAGGAAGTTTCCTGACCACTGATTACCTTGATTTCTTGGATTAGTCTCAGAACTGATTCATCCAAAGATAGGCACAACACTATCTTAGATAGGAAGATGCTTCCCAGATTGAAGTTCACTAGATATTTTCCTTGAAGGAAATCACTATACACAAACTCTGAAGAGTTTTAGCTAGACATGATGCGGCATACCTGCCATCGCAACACTTAAATGTCTGAGACAGGCATATCCCATGTTCTAATCCAAAAAGGAATTAATAGCAAGATCCTGTCTCAATAAACCATTATCAATGACCAAAAAGTTTTCAAATAGGATGCTTTTGTAAAGGTGTACCAGCCAAATTTCTACAGGAAGAGGGCTCCGTAAAATTGTAGCAGAAAATAACGAACAACTTGAGAAATTACTTGTGTGTAAGGCTAGAAAACACAGAGGGCAAAACGTGGATAAGAGCCTGGAGAATCAGACCAATGTGATTTACTGAATGACACATTCAAGAGAAAGTGACTCACATTTTCTGAGCATGAGAATAACATCAAAATTATACTTAAGGTATTCATTTGTCACAGGTATACAAAATTAATGGAAACAGATAATGAAGACATCAACCATCAGCGTGTGATTGAAAAACTATCATGGGCAAGAGATATTGGGGTTAGCTTTAAGATGATAGATTGGAGGAGATGACCAAATGTATTTTCATAATGACTCTAAGAGTGCAGAGAGAGTTCAGAGATGAATAAACACTGGTGTGCGCTGTCAGCATCAATTAAGGTGACAACTCAGGAAAATGATAAACTGTGTCAGCATCATGTCAGAAATGATGATAGATGTGGCTGAGTAGAGACCATAGATGTAATTGATCCTTCACTGAGAGCAATTTTAGATCCAAGATTGTTACTTATTAAAATGATGCACTGAAGGAAGGGAAAGAGCCTGGAGGCTTGTGAAGAAGCATGTGGCAATTTAAGCACTTCAGGAAAGCTCACTGAATAATTTTATGAATAGTTACCGCTATTGATATGCCCATTTTACAGATGAAGAAATTAAAGTTTAACACAACTGGGTTTTTTTTTCCACTCTTTCACAGTTAATATGAGAGCTTGAACACACATAGCCTTATTTGAAACTGTGATCCTCCCCCATCTGATCCATAAGTGTTCCTGACCTCCACTTAATGTTTAGCTATGGGTATCTGCATCTGTTTCAATACAGTGCTGGGTAGAGCCTCTCAAAGGAAAGCTATGGTAGGCTCTTGTCTGCAAGCATAACAGAATCATTAATAATGTCAGGGATTAGTGCTTGTCCTTGGGATTGGTTTTGAGTTGTGTAGTTATTGGTTTGCCTTTTATTTTTTTGTTTGTCTCTGTCCCATCCTTGTAATTCTGTTATATAGGATAAGTTTTGGGTCAAAAACTTTGTGGGAGGTTGGTGTCTTTATATCTCCCCTGCATGTCCTGACTGGCTATAGGAGGTGGCCTCTTCAGATTCCATTTCCCCAGTTAGGCATCTTGGCTAAGGTCACCAGCATTGATTCCTGGGGTCCTTCCTTAGCTTATCCCAGGTCTCAGGGACTTCTATTAATTCTCCACTTTCCCCTACCCCTGCCAGCTGCAGATTTTCATTCATTTTCTGGTTCCTTTGGGCCTCTTTCCTGTCTCTCTCCATACCTGATCCTTCTCTCTCCCCATTCCCCTTCCCATCCTCTCTCCCACCCATTTCCCTACCTCCTTCTACCTCCTAGGATTATTTTTCTCTCTCCTTTTAAGTATCATTCAAGTATCCTTGGTTGGGCCTTCCTTCTTGATTAACTTCTTTGGGTCTATGAGGTGTATCATGAATATTCTGTACTTTATGGCTAATATTTACTTATCACTGAGTACATACTATACATGTCCTCTTGAGTCTGGGTTACCTCACTCAGGATGATATTTTCTAGTTCCATCCATTTACTGGCAAAATTCATGATGACTATTCAGATTTTTTATAACTGAATAGTATTCCATTGTGTAAATGTGCTACATTTTTCTGTATCCATTCTTTGGTTGAGGGGTATCTGGGTTGTTTCCAGTTTCTGGCTATTACAAGTAGAATAAAGCTTCTATGAACATAGTGGAATACACTCCTTGTGGAATGATAGAAGCTTTTCAGTTTCATGAGTCCCATTTATCAATTGTTGATCTGATGGCCTAAGACATTGATGCTCTGTTCAGGAAACTGTCATTTGTATCAATGTTTTCAAAGCTATTTCCCTCTTTCTATTCTATTAGTTTTTTGAGGTCCTTTTATGTTGAGGTCCTTGATCTACTTGGACTTGAATTTTGTGCAGGGTGATAAATATGGATCTGTTTGAATTTTTCTACATGCAGATATCCAATTAGACCAGCACCATTTATTGAAGATGCTTTCGGTTTTCCATTTATGGTTTTGGATTCATTGTCAAAACAGAAAATGTCTTGTCAAAGCCCAGCCCAGGAACCATCTATGATGATTCTATGTAAAATAAAAACAAAAACAAAAATAAAAACCAAAACCAAAAACAAACAAAAACAAAAACAAAACAAAACAAAGCAAAAAACAGGTTCTTCAAGGACATCACAAGAATGAGGGCTCCTGTCAAGTACTCCTCAGAAGGGAAGAAACATATCATATATGTTACAATACAATAAAGATGTGTGTTGGTTCACATTTGTAGTTGGAGGCTTAGAGCATATATTTGATCACAGTTTCTCCCTGGTTTAGTGCAAAGATGAAACAGGTGATATTGCTGAAAGAATGAAACAAATGAGGCATAGCCATAGTAACTATCAGACAACAGTTACCCATCTACATCTAAACCACATGAAAATTAAGAGAAACTCCAACCGGATATTTGGACTAGTGTTCCCTCCCTCTCTGTGTTGTGTGTGCATGTGCAGGTTTGTGCATATGTTTTAAGACATGGCCTCTTGCTGTCCTGATTTTACAAATTAGATTCACTAATTTGAATGGCAAGCTTCATAGTCAACACCTTCCTTATATTTAGATTACAGGTGTAGACTGTCATGATGAGCTCTTTACAAGGGCTCTGGGCATCAAATTAAGGTCCTAAAGCTTACAAAAGAAGCACTTTACTGACCAAGTTATTGTTTTAAGCCCGATTCCACCTCTTTCGGTGTCAGAGTAAGGAATATTTCCACCATCATGTCAGCAAGAACAAAAGTTCACATTGTAGCCCTTGCTGGTAGTTTGGGATTTTCTCTGTTTTATATTTTTGTTACAGTTGGATTAACATCTAATAAAGCAGATGTGTACTATTTCAAATATGGAATTATTTTTTTCTTTGCAATTTAACTTATATTCTATGTTTATAACTGTGATTTCCTTTCTTTCCTACATTTACCAATAGGTCTATATTTACATGCCTCCTTAAAGACGGTTGAAATCTATTCTGTTTTACTTATTTTTATCTGTGTATCATAATATGGATGAAAATATGCATTTCTATGTTAATTTATCCCTGCCTTTACTGCACTCCCTGAAGTTTTGGCTTTCAGCATTTCCATAATTTGACATTTAAGATACATTCTTACTATGGATTTGAAAATTATAATTATAAAGTACTAGTGTGTGTGTCATTTCACTCATCTTATACTTATTTAAAACTTAAAAATAAATGCCCACTTTGTCTGATTGGCGAATCATGAAATTTAGAAGTCATTCATTTGTCACTCTCCAATTAGGCCCTATTCTAGTCAGCCTACTAACTTCCCAGTTAGGAAAGTAGCCATGCCAGTGTATTAAATTATTTTTTGTTCATTTTGTCATTAATCTGTGCAAACTTGAGGATTAAAATTCATTTTATGAACCTTAATTCCCTATATTTAATCCCTTCAAAGACCAATATTTCATGAAGTATTTCCCTCCATTTAATCAACTTAATAGATTTAAGCACTTTACTTGGGCTTTTACTCCAGAAAACTGTGTTGTTGTTGTTTTACCATATTCTCAAGGATCACATAATGGATTTCTCATAGTTTCACTATTTTTCTCAGTCTCTTTGGGAATTAAAAAAGAATAATCCTATCACTATTAATGCTGCCTCAACAATTCACACAAGTCTTAATAAACTTTAGGAAAGGACAGTGCTATAGTGGTAAGGGAGGATGTCCATGCCCCACATGATTGGGCATTTTCCATGACTGTGCAGTCACTCAGGTCAAATCTTGCCTCTGCACATAACTTAAGGACTCTGTCTTACTGCACATGCACTTAGCTTTCAGGTTAAATGTATTTGAGGTTGTTTTGTTATTGATTACATTTAATGAACAATCCTTACCTTTGAAGAGCATATTTTTACAAGGGTAGCATCTTCAGGTTCTGGTTCAATCCTAATAATGTATAATACACATAAAAATGTGTATTGGAACTGAGAAAAGATGTACTTTCTCTTTTCCTATAAGTGGAATTTTAATTTATCAAGTTGATAGATTTTTATATCTCTGAATTTAGTTTTTATTATTTTCTTAATGTTTATTGCTTCATAGTAATTCCCCTATATAACTTAAAGAATTAATAATTTCAAAATATCAGTGATGAGCTTTTGTGGTGATAAGCCCCTTCCAGAATGCTTGGTTCCAGCTTGTATCTCTTTCTCCAGGGTGTGAGCCTGTAGTCAATTCATGTAAATGACTGCGCTCTCAGTCTTAGGCTGGCTTTCTGCTAAGTCAATTCAGAATCTGTCCATTGACATCACCTTCTTTGTCAATTCCTTTCTGGTCCTGCTGACACCATATAACCTCACTTATCAATGTCTGTTTCCTCAGACCCTCTTGGACTGATGACTTGCTTTTCTTGCTAGTCCCTGATAGCCTGTGACCAATTATTTACAACACTTTCCCCCTTCACTTCTGATTGCTATCATAATAACAATGACTGTGAAAATCAGCTGTGAAGTGTATCAAATCATTCTTCCTGCTACAGTTCCTCGGATTAGTGTAGCATTTTCAAAAGCACAATGTGGAAAAAAAAATAAGGCTATATGTTCTGTATTACTGCTAAAAGCCTTCTTTCTGTTTCAGTACACTCATACTGGATACTCACCTAAACTCAGCTTCTCTACGTACTAGCCAACCAGCTATACAACATATGTTTCTACCCTCATGTTTTTAACATCTGATTTTCAAGAATTGATATTTCTAATTAATGACCATTGTCATTTCAGTCCTGTGATGCTCTCTTCTTGATTATAAGCAGGTCACAGATTCAGTGTCTTATAGCCTCCTACTCTTCCTGATTATTTCTATATCACATAAATATTTCAAATATACAATCTCACACAAAACCCCTCAGAATGAGATAGGTAAGCTGCTTTGGGGACATCAAATATTGTTTCATGTAGGAAAATGATGAATATATATTTTTAAATAAAAAGACATTTCATGTATATCCAGCATTTTAACTTATTAGCTTTTAGCCCTCAGTTTCTTTTTGCCTGTGTCATTGACTACCAAGAATGGACTTCTTTTTTTTTCGAGACAGGGTTTCTCTGTATAGCCCTGGCTGTCTTAGAACTCACTTTGTAGACCAGGCTAGCCTCGAACTCAGAAATCTGCCTGCCTCTGCCTCCTGAGTGCTGGGATTAAAGGCCTGCACCTCCACACTTGGCATGAACTTTTATATAGGAAGAAATAATGTCTTTTGTATTACTTTCAAAAGCATGAGAACAAAACTTACTAAATACTTTTTAAGTAAGATGGAAATCAGTTCAGGTCTGTTATCATGTTTAATCCCCATGAGGTTCTAGAGTAAGGATGATAATTTGAGACAAATCTCTAAATTGATCATCTTCACAAGACCTAACTGTCAATGAGTCTCAGATATTCTTGGTGCAAGTCATGTGTTTATAGGATTTAAAGGAAAAAATTTAAAAGGCAGAGTCTGGTTAGTTCCTGGGCACCTGGGAAATTGGGGGGCTATTGGAAGTTGTAATATTCCAATTCAAATCTAACTTATAGGAAGAGATGCCATCACAAATTTGTTTGTTTCTTTCTTCCTTTTCTTTCATTCGTTTTTGCTTTACATCCTGGCTATAGTTTCCCCTCCCTCTTCTCCTCCCAGTTCCCCTCTCTCAACCTCCCTACCTACCTATCCACTCACTCTTCCTTTTTTTTTCTTCAGAAAAGAGCCAGATTCTATGGATATTAACCAGCCATGGAATATCAAGGTGCAGTAAGACTAGGTACCTCCTGTTCCATTAAGGCTAGACAAGACGGCACAAGAAGACTGCAATACCAAGCCCAGCCATGTGCTGGAGGACAATATTAGGGGGTAAGATTATGTGACTGAGAATGTCATAAGCTGATAACGACGTGATGTGATGTGATGTGATGTGATAAGGTATTAAGTATGTGTGGGGGGTGTAGTTATGTAGGTGATGGGAAGGGTACATGATGTCCTTTTCCTTTCATGCATGTGGAATCCAGAGATTGATATGGGATGTCTCCTTCCTTTGCTCTACACATCAGATTTTGAGGCAGGATCTTTCTTCTCATTGAACCTGAAGATCACCAATTTGGCTGCTGAAAAAGGCCAAGGGATATTTCCCTTCCCACTATTCCAGATCTGGGATGTTCATCCTTACTTTGCCTTTTTGTTTGTTTGGATTTTTTGTTTTGTTTAGTTGTTTTTGTTGTCATTTTTTTATGTTTTGTTGTTGGTTTTGTTTGTTTGTTTATTTTGTTTTTGTTTTTTGTTGTTACCGTGGTTGGTTGTTTGATTTTAATGTGACTTCTATGGATTGATTGGATTCAGGTAATCATATTTGAATAGCATGTTACCAACTGAGCTGTCTTCCCAGTCCCTATTCATTTCCTCTGTATTTCAAACACCATAAATTTAGATACCTCAGTTGTTCTCAGGGAACTATAAAATATTATAGGCAAGAAACATCAGTGATTATTTTAAAGAGCTGGCATGGTTATTACACATTGGCATTAAGAGAACTGTTTTGGTTATAACAAAATCATTTCCTGCCTATCTGCTTAGTACTGTCAGGTAACAGGACTCAAGATCAGAAATAAGGTGAGAAGCTGTGGAATGCCACTACTTGCCCCTTCCTGATCCACATTCCAAAGTTCATAACATCCCCCTTTTCCTTTGCCACAGAGAGAGTGCTCCCCCAATCCCCTCACCCACCACCACCACCACCTATATCCCCCTTTCCAGGAACATCAAGTCTCTACAGGATTGGACACATCCTTTCCCAATTATTCCAGACAAGGGTGTCCTCTGCTACATATATGTCACGGGTCACAGACCAACCTGTGTATGCTCTTTGGTTCACAGCTTAGTCTCTGGGAGATTCCAGGGATCTGAGTGAGTTGATACTGTTTCAATTAGTTGTCATCCTCTTCAGATCCTTCATTCCTAATTCTTTCATAGAGGTCCCCAATCTCAATCCAATGGTTGACTGTTTCTTCATCTGTCTCAGTCAGCTGCTGATAGAGCCTCACAGAGGACAACCATGCTAGGCTCCTGTCTGCAAGCACAACATGGCATCAGCAATAGTGTCAGGGTTTGGTGCACGGCAATCAGATGGATCCCAAGCTGGGCTGGTCACTGGGTGGCCTTTCCTTCAGTCTCTCCTGCATTTCTTTGAACAAGAACAATTCTGGGTCAAAACTTTGAAGGTGAATTGATGACTCCATCCCTCCACTGGATGTCTTGCCTATCTACTGGAGATAGTCTCTTCAGGTTCTATCTCCCCACTGTTGGGCATCTCAACTAAGGTCACTCCCATTGAGTTCTGGGAGCCTTTCACATTCCAGGTCTCTGAGACTTTCTAGAGGTCCCATCTGACCCTCACCCCTCATCCCCCACACCCTGAAGCAGCTTATTTCCATTCATTCTCCTGACCCTCTGGGCTTCTCTCCATCCCCTCCTTATTCTCCTTCCCCCATTTTCTCCTCCTCCTAACCTCTCTCACCCAGGTACCTCCATCCATCTACCTCCTGTGATTATTTTATTTCCCCTTCTAAGTGGGATTAAAGCATCCTCACTTGGGCCTTCATTTTTGTTAAACTTCTTACAGTCTATGGATTATATCATGGATATTCTGCACTTTTGGCTAATACTCATTTTTCAGTGAATACATACCATGCATGTTCTTTTGGGTATGGTTTACTTCATTCAGAATGATAGTTTTTAGATCCATCCATTTGCTTGCAAAATTCATGATGTCCTCATTTTAATGGCCGAATAATATTCCATTGTATAAATGAACCGTATTATCTAGTTCCATTCTTCTGTTGACAGAAAACCTGGGCTGTTTGCAGTTTCTGGCTATTACAAATAAGGCTGATATGAACATAGTGGTTCACAGGTACTTGTAGTATGATGGACCATCTTTGGGGTATATGTCCAGAAGCAGTATAGATGTGTCTTTAGATAGAACTATTTCCATTATTCTGAGGAATTTCCACATTGATTTCCAGAGTGATTGCAGCAGTTTGAAATCCCACCAGCAGTGGAGGAGTATTCCTCTTTCTCTACATCCTTGCCAGCATGTGCTTTTACTTAAGTTTTTGATCTTAGCTGTTCTGACTGGTATATCTTCTAAAAGCTCAAATTAAAGTGGATCAAGGATTTCAACATAAAACCAGATACAATGAATCTATTAGAAGAGAAAGTGGAAGATAGTCTGAAACACATTGGCATAAAGGAAGTTCCTGACCAGAACAATGATAGCTCAGGCTCTAAGATCAACAATTGACAAATGGGATTTCAGGAAACTAAGTTTCTATAAGGTAAAGGACACTGCCAATAAGACAAAATGGCAACCTACATACTGGGAAAAGACCCTCACTAACCTTACATCCAATAAAGGGATAATATCCAAAATATATAAAGAACTCAAGAAGTTAGACACCAAAAAAACAAATAACCTAATTTAAAACTGGAATATAGAGATAAACAGAGAATTCTCAACAAAGGAATCTCCAATGCCCATGAAGCACTTAAAGAAATGCTCAATGTCCTTAGTCATCAGGGAAATCATTATCATTTCAATGCCACATTTAACAGAATCACAGAACTAATACTTAATTTTTTAGGAGAATGTATGTTTCTCTGTTATTTACTATTTATTGGGAAGTAAGGCTACAAATCTACATGTGAAGTTATTTTTTTTTATTAGAAGAACATGAATAATTTCTTTTGTAGAAAAGCAAATTCAAAGTTAACTGTAGGATAGTAACTGTTTCTTAAATCCATCTAATAATTTTTTTCTTAACTTAAAAAAAATCTCATCATTATTTTTAGAGGCAGGGATTCACTTAACAGTTCAGTTTGGCCTATAAATTAAAAGTCTCCTGCCTCAGTCTCCCAGGTTCTTAGAAGCATGTGCTTCCATGCTGGACCTGAGAATTGACTTGTCAGATATGCTATAACTTACCTATTTCCTAAGTGCCTTTGCACTACTTTGCTTATCATATATCCCTCATAGGTAAACTGGATACATTGTTCCTATGAGGTTCAGGATTGTACCTTGTAGGAATCACTCTTTGTAGATGTAAGTTTTGCTTAGATTCTACTCTTTTCCAAGTGGCTTTAAGTTTCTATGAAAAATGCCTCTACAAACTTAGATCATTAATTCTCTGCAGCTAATGAAATTTAAAAAGTTCTCTGAAATGAGGGAAGAAAGACCCCTATCTGGGAACTGTGGGTGTTCTTTATTTCACTGAGGACACTGATATAATCTGCTCTCCTAGGCTCCCTGGCAGAGATGTCATCTATTTAGAACATATTGATGTGGCTGGCATGACCCTTGAAGGTTCAAATAGAATGGTGATTAATGTGGTCCAGGCAGCCGCTGACCACCAGCTTCCTGCTGCTTTTACATGAGTACTGTTTTGTTACCATTTCTTTCCTAAGCAGACACTTTGATTTCATATTTTCTGTTTTATATTACTTCCCTCTGCACAAACACTTTACTGTCACTGTTGGCCAATTAACTCAGGTGACAAATGAAACTCAAAATATCATAACTAGGTTTCTAGATTCTACTTTGTGAATAGAAATAATTCAATAGAAAACAAAATGAAATCATTCAAGTATAAATAGCAGGTGAATACAAGTGTCTTCTGGAAGTAGTTTTATAACTAAGCAGATGTATTTATTACTACTTCTAAGATTTAAAGAAAGGTTGACTATAAATCAAAGGGCCAAAAGCATCATTAAAAGGTTCCTGTGGGTCAGACATGATGTTATAGGCACCTGGTACAGCCACAGCAGTGACTTCAAAGAACACAGAGGGTTTGAGGAATTATAAAGTGGATGTGTTGTTAGGTCCTAAAAACAAAGAGTAAATGATCATTGTAGAACATCATGGTAATTATTTACATAGAATAAAAATAAATCATTCTTTCATGTTATCTGTGTGATTTGTACCTTTGCATTATGAAACAGAGGCAATTAATTTATTTTTCCAGAATACAATTTATATGACACAGCATGTCTAATATGACAGAATTCCAAAGCTTATTCAGGAAATTCAACTTTAACACACAAACACAGCCAACTCTCCAAGGGAAGATGATAGGGATCCCAGCAGCTATTTAGTGGCAGCAGAAGTCCCTGGATTCCTAGTCTAACTCTGTCTCAATTTCCTGTCCTCTTTTTGTTAGCTTATTTAACCTGCAATTTTATAATTAAAGTACAAAGCATGCAGATTCTTGAAAACTGTCTCATTCAATCTCATTCATTTCCCCTGAGTATGTAGCCCCAGCCGACTTGAAATGATTTAGACTTACACATCTGTTCAGAGTTTTGCGTCCTGAAGATTTACAAATGGAAAACCTGGGAGAAAAGTGGGGCAAGATGTGAGTGGTCCATGGTGCTTAGACTAAAGGATTTGAATTTGCTTCCTTGAGTCAAGTAATCCCCAAAAGATAACACCATAGTGCTATTTGGTATAGCATTCCAACTGACACATTACTGTTGTGGATGGCTCCGTGATGTGATGCTTCCTCTCCAGAAAGAGGCTGCCTGGAATGAGGAATGAGTAACGTGCTCAAGTGGTTTCTTGTGATCTAATCCCCTAATAAACAAAGCCAATCACTGAGCAAGTAGGCAGGACTTCTGGGTTGGATGGAGGAAGATAGGAAGCAGGAGAGAATTATTTCCTTTTGGAATGGGACAACAGAGGGGTAAGATGTAGCTGCTAGACTTTCCCGGTATCATGGTGGATCCACAAGGATTCGCCACCAGAGGAATCAGATTTTAATAAGGCTTATAAGATTAGTTTGTTGCTCTCAAGCGGCGGCTCCTCTGGGTTCAAGAAAGGTACAGTGGCAAAGTGTCTGTTTGCCAGATGTGCACCACAAAGGCTGTGTGGGATTTGAAGCACAGGGTTGGTGTGGTAGCAAGCTGACTGTGGGAACCTAGAGAGCTGGGTGGAGAGATTGTGGAGTTCTGAGTCAGAGTCTCCATGCCATTAAAACAGGTTGGCCATTGCCTACCACTGCATGGCTGGCCAGTCTGCCGGGGCAGAGGCATAAGTGTGGGAACCTGCGGGTTAATTTTTTATATTTCCCATACATTTTACCATTCCAGGCCTGGCACAGATTGGCCATCATCCTTTTCCATTATTTAGAAGGCTGCATACCAGAATGGAGTTCATCCTCTAAAGTTGGTATGAATTTCTTTGTTTAATTCTTATGCCTTATATATCTAAATTCTCACAAACCACTATATTCTAAGTTCAAGGGTTTTTATTAGAAACATAAGTTCATTTGCAAATGCTAGTTGCATCATCTCTGTGTCTTTTCCTTTATAGCAATTTGAAACCTTACTCCCCTTTTCCATTTAAAGTCTTTTCCTTTACAGCAATTATAAAATACTTATTGACATATTATTCAAGACCATTTTAGATATAGACAATATAAATTTAACTAAGTTCAAGTAAAAAAGTAAGCCATAAAGAAGTGAAAGTATGCAAATGGGTGAATAATATACATGACCCAAGATAAGTTCATGAACATTTGGAAATCAGAAAATGATATTGCCCTATTGGCACAATGATAGGTCTTCTGTGTATCTATGTGTGTATATTCATGTACATACATACATACATGTGTATATTCTATGTATTGCATATGTGTGTATACATACACGCATGTGCACATTGTATGTACATGTATGTTTAAATATGCTTGTGCATGCATGTGTTCTGTGTGTGTGTGTGTGTGTGTGTGTGTGTTTCTAATGATATAACTTCAGGCCTCACACATGCTAGGAAAGTACTCTCCCACTAAACCACACCACTGCTCCTCAGCACTATTTCTCTATTTTTAAAGAAAAAAACAATTCTACCTTAAAAATCTAGGTAAAGAAAGGGGTCTATAAATAATGCTGTACCAGCACCTTGTTTTGAATTGACCTCACTGAAAGGTCCTGGAATAGTTGGAAAAACAACATTTTTAAATGAATTACATTGTCACCTACTAGAGCGACAAGAAGACAGTCTTGTGAGATTAATATTTTGAAGGAAAAAAAAAGCCTAAGTGATTGTGCATAGATGTGAAGCAGGACCTTTACTAATCTCATATACTGAGCAAAAGCAGCACTAAAAATTATTTTTTCTATAAATAAAATAGGGAAGGTGGATAATTACAATGTTTTCACATGACACCTACCTTATATCATGTCACAATGATCACATTGCTTTGGTTTAAAGTTTATATTCTGTGGATTGGGTGAATATGAGTTTCTCGTTATGATTCAGTTTCTGGAAGTCAAACAGTACTAAGACGGAATTTTCATGGTCTGTATATTAAGATAATATATGTATATTGGTTTTGAAAGTCTCTCCTGTCATTAAATACTTTCTAGTAATAACATCAAGGAGCTAAGAGTACAGATGTGAAGCAGAGTGCTGAGAAGGTCTTCTGGCTTGAGGGCTCTCAGCTGCCCAGGACTGTGCAGGATAACTGCCTGTAGGAGCTTCTGTACAGCTGAAAATGGGTCCAATATGGGGCTAGGTAGATAAATCAGCAGTTAAGAGTGTACTCTGCTCTTTCTGCTCTTGCTAAAAAACCAAGGTTGGTTCCCAGTGCCCATGTCTGTGAGCTCATAACTATCTGTAACTCCAGCTCCTGAAAATCTTGCCTCTGTGCACCAGCACTCATGTGCACATACTTACATGCAGACATACACATACATGTTTAAATAGTAAAAATATAAATATTTAATGATCCTTTATGATATTTTAAGGAATGAAATAGCCAAGACTAAAACTAATGTGAGTGCATATCAAAGCTTGTTTTCCACTTTCTCCTCATTATTTTTGTCTTCTATCCCTCCTCTTTCTCCCTACTTCCTGCATTATGTCTAATCTACAGCCTCTAGAATTTTAAGCCAGAAGTCATTTGAAGGTAATCACTCTCTTTCAGAAAGCTATGGATTTTTATCCCCCAAGAAACTTCCTTGATTAGTTTTTTGTTTGTTTGTTTGTTTGCTTGCTTGTTTTTTAATAATCTACAAGTCTATACATTCTGGCCCAAGTCCATTTATGAAGTAGATACAAACACTTGATTTGATGTGAAAAGAAACCGGGCATGGCCAAACTGAATTGATTGTTAAGATAACTGTGTTACTATTCACTAAAAGTATTCCTGTTTATTAATGACTGATAATTCCTAATTCTATCACTTGGTCCACATCCATAACCTACCCAGAGTGTCACAGAATTGCTCTTGAGATATTCTGATAACAACTTTAGGTAAAATAATGAACCCAGACACACAGAAAAATCAAAAGGAATACAGGCATGTTAAAGTGTGCATGAGGCAGAAGATGGAACTGGATTCTTCAACTAAGGGGAACAAAATTTGTTCTGGAATAAGCAATAGCTCTGAATGCTGATTCAATACTAATATTGTGATGTTCCCCCTTGATTTGAACTGTTATTTTTCTAAGTCAGAGTACCCTCAAAGTCCAAATTACTTCTGTATCTATGATGATTCACAAAATTCCTTGTAATTCAAAGTCATGACTAGCTTATTACTCTCAGTCCAGGGAATGGCAATGGCATGAGATTCCAAATACACTCATTCTGTCATGCTTCACAGTGTTTCATGTTGATTATGTCAAGCTCATGGATGTCTATTGCTAAGTGAAGAACTTGAGAAGTTTTAAAACACTTGGGAAGTTATTATGGTTTTCTACCAATTCTTGAATTTCAGGTTCACTGACTTTGTCACTCTTTGGGGTACTTTACCTATTAATAATGATTAATGACTATTACAGTAGGTTTATGCTAATATCCATGAAGTTAGCTGACAAAGAACAGCATATGTGGCTCTAAAGTTGTAAGGACTGCTGTATACAGAGCTTGGGATGTGACATTTATTTGGTGTTTATTTAGACTAGAGTAATATCTTAGAGTTCTACAGAATCACAGAACTTTTCAAATATATATACGTGTCAGCTGGTCTTCTATATAAGTTGGAATTCAGAAGTGTGCTCCAATAGATGTTCGAGTAAGCAGGCAGAATGAGTCCTTCCTTCTTCCACCATCTCTTTTTATAGGCTTCCAGCAGAAGGTATGGCCCAGATTAAAGGTATGCCTCAAGATCTGGATTAAAGATGTGTGTCTTCCAGCCTCAAGATATGGGTCACAGATGTTCCCTCCATTTCCAGATTGTAGTTCATTCCAGACATAGTTAGGTTGACAACCAGGAATAGCCATCACAGGTATTGAGTTGGTAAATCTGATATTTTTAATTCAAATTAAACTTAAATTTGAACAATTCAAGCTTAAATCCACTGTGCAGAATGACTCATTTCATTTCAAAATGACGTCGGACACCACGTGTCACAAACATTTGCAAGGAATGCTATGTTCTATAATCTGATGTATAACTTGTTTATAGAATGGGAGTGATGGATGCACTTTTAGTACACTGTTGCCTCAAGGGCTTTAAGGGTGAGTGCATTTATAAGCAAATACACTACTAAAGCATAACAGTTATATACTGTTGACATGATTTTTTTGCAGTTTAAAACATTTTACTTATGCATATGTGTGTATATGCCCTGTGTATACAGGATTCCAGAAAGGAGGATCATATCCCTGAAAATGGAGTTTCAGGTAGTTGCCAACTGCCCGCCACTGATGGCTAGAAATTAAACTGGGGTCCTGCAAAAAAGCAGAAAGTGTTCTTAACTGCTGAGCCATCTCTGCAGTGCCTCATTCACAAATTTAACAGGAAATTTTTCAGTAATGAGATGAATGTCAGTATTCTCGTATACAAATAAACCTTTGGTTTGTTTACAATTGTGTCTTCCTTTGTTATGAATAATCAAATCAAAATTAAGTTTGTTAAGGTAGATAATATTCACTAGTAATCAACCACTTAATGGTTTGCCGCAAAATTTCTATCTTCTTTGGAGACATTAATACTCATTGAATCCATCCAAGGGAAATAGGTTTATATCTCACAATTGCTATTGTTATTGCTCTGATAACATAAATTGTATTTCCCTCTACATACATGTAATAATTTATTTAAAAACTTTTATAGCAATAAAGGTAATATATGTCCTATTCCACTAACTAAATGTCTCATCAGGATTTTTCTATGAAATTGGTAAGAATATAGCAATATATATGTATTTCTTTACATACCATAAAATAAATACTTTATTGTATCTGAATCAAATTTTTAACAGTGTATTTATGTGTGCATGTGTCTGAGTGAGTGTGTATACACTGTGTATGTGCAAGTATGTACACCTATAAGCACTTGGTGGTCAGAAATGGGTATAGGATCCTTCACAGCTATAGTTATAGGCATTGTTAAAATTTCAGCCTGTTACATGGTGCTAATATTTTATCTCTGGTCCTTGTGATTGTGTAGCGACTGTTTCACACTTCTGAGCCATATCTCAAACACCCATTTCATTTTTTAATTTAACGTTTTACTTTACTTGATAATAAATAATAGTGTGGCTATTGATGTAATATATTTTTATAAGAAATTTGGTAAATAATTTCTAATTTCTGGACATTTTGGTTGTTCCTAAGATTTTCATATTAGCGCATATAGTGTCCAAAATCTCTTATATCATCTTCTGCAGACACATCAGTAATTATAGGGTACATGTGCCATTTTCTAAATGTAACTTAGGATAGTTATATTTTCATATTTTTTTCTTTTTTATTAGATATTTACTTTATTTACATTTCAAATGTCCCCTTTCCTGGTTTTCCCTCTGAAAACCCCATATCCTCTCCCGACCCCCAATCACCCACCCACCCACACTCATTTTCTGGCCCTGGCATTCCCCTACACTGGGGTATAGAGGCTTCTCCTCCTATTGATGACCAACTAGGCCATTCTCTGCTACATATGCAGCTGGCGCCATGAGTCCCACCTTGTGTACTCTTTGGTTGGTGATTTAGTACCTGGGAGCTCTGGGGTTACTGATTTGTTCATATTGTTGTTCCTCCCATGGGGCTGCAAACCCCTTCAGTTCCTTGGGTCCTTTCTCTAGGTCCTCCATTGGGGACCCTGTCTTCAGTCCAATGGTAGGCTTTGAGGATCCACCTCTGTATTTGTCAGACACTTAGTGGAGCCTCTCTGGAGACAGCTATAACAGGCTTCTGTCAGTAAGCACTTGTTGGCATTCACAATAGTGTCTGGGTTTGGTGATTGTATATGGGATGGATCCCCAGGTGGGGCAGTCTCTGGATGGTCATTCCTTCAGTCTCTGCCCCATACTTTGTTTCTGTAACTCCTTCCATGGATATTTTGTTCCACCTTCTAAGAAGGATCAAAGTATACACACTTTGCTCTTCCTTCTTCTTGAGTTTCATGTGGTTTGTGAATTGTATATTGGGTATTCCAAGCTTCTGGGCTAATATCCACTTATCAGTGAGTGGATATCATTTGTGTTCTTTTGTGATTGGGTTACCTCACTCAGGATGATATTTTTTAGTTCCATCCATTTGTCTAAGAATTTCATAAATTCATTGTTTTTAATACCACAGTTTAGAAAAGCCAGGTATGTTTGAATACTTATTAATCCCAGGACTATGAAAAGAGAGACAGGATATACACTTGCCAGGCAGCATGGCTTACTTGTAGATTTCATCTCAATGGAGAGAGAGACAGAGAAAGAGAGAGAGGGGGGGAGGGAGGAAGGAAGGAAGGAAGGAAGGAAGGAAGGAAGGAAGGAAGGAAGGAAGGAAGAAAGGAAGGAAGGAAATAAGGAAGGTAAAAAGGATTATAAAAGGATAGAAAAAGAAAGAAAGGAAGGGAGAATGGAAGGAAGGAAGGAAGAAAAGAATGAAGGAAGAAAGGAAAGTAGGAAGGAAACAAAGAAGCAAACAAACATAGGAAGAAATAACCACCCACTAATGTAGATATCACCTGGAAAAGACACCCACTGTTGTCCTCTATTTTTCAAGATACTTGCCCACACTCACACACCTATGTGCAACCCACACACATGTGTAGATTGATACATGTGCCTATATTGTACCACAAAGATTAATAAGCATAGATAATATGCCTAGCCCATAATCATATACATTCATTGACTATAGTATTTCAGATTCATTTCTCTATGCTGCATAACATGTATAAGTGTTATAGATTCTCTAAAAGAATCTTCTTTGCAGTATTATACAATGTTGTCAAACCATGTCATATGACATTAGGTTAACAAAGTACTGCTAAAGTGATTACCATTTTTTTTGTTGTTGTTGTTGGTGGTGGTGGTGGTTTTGTTTTTGTTTTTGTTTTTTGACTCTGAACTAAAGGTCTGTGTCTCCACAGAAGAAATTGAAAAACTCTTTTAGTAAAAGTCTTTTCATAACTTCCAAAGGAAATTTTTCATTACTTCTTAAATAATCTTTCAGATAAATTTGATGCTGGATATGAGTAAAAATTTGGCTTCCTACCTGTGCTGCCATTTCTACTGAACATCAAGAGCTTGCATATTTTTGCTTTACATTTCTTTTTTTGATATGTAGTTCCATTCAATTTCTTTTCACCTAAAATGGAAATGTGAAGTATTTACTGAAAATAAGACTGTTCTTGCCACATTATAAATGAAACATTTCAGAAAATTAATGCAAAACTCTAAGTTAACAGCAGTAAATTGAATGCATGTATGAATGCTGCAGAAGGGATTTAGGGAGCCTAAGTCATTTCTGTTATTATTATTATTTGTAATACTCATTTCAGAAATTGCTTATTTCTTCCAGTTGGATTTTCTTATCTAAGACATTCATCTATAAAAAAATCAGAATGTTAATTTAAAACTTCAGGTCTGACCACTTTTCTAAGACAAGGTTTTTAGACTGTTAAGGACTATCCTCTGGTTGAGGAATATTTCCCGGAGAGGGTAAGATACAACTGCAGATAAAGGGAACTAAGTTGAGTTTTGGGATGAAAAGATCAGTAAGAAGGCTTGCTTGTAGCTAATAATGAAGGGCTGAACTCAACATACAGAGTGGCACATGCCACTTTCTGAGCCCACAGACAAAACTGTAAGGCACTGAGTGAGGAGATCCTTATGGACAGAAAGGAGGACATCACTTTGGTATGCATTAACCTTAAGTGACCACATCTAATAATTTGAAACCATGACAATATAAATTTTATTAATATTAAATTGTTATATTCCAGGTCTGTGCAGCAAACATATTTTATAATGTTAGGCTATGTAAAGAGATTTGCTCCCTCTTCATGGACACTTCTCTAGGACATTCTGAAACATTAAATTACATCATGTGTCAGCGTCAATCATATTAAGAATATATGATCCATTTGCAGTGTTTGTACTGAACAACTAAAATGTTTTTCTAAAGTTAATCCTATTATAGAACATTTAAATTTTTTCAAGTGGATTTTTTATTATTACTATTTTATTACTTTTATTTTTTTTATACTCCAGTTTTTACCCCACTCCCAGTCCACCCTCCCATAGTTCCTCATCCCATTCCTCCTCCCCTGTCTCCAAGAGGATGTTCTCCCTCCCCTACCAGGTCTCACCATTCCCTGGGGCCTCAAGTCTCTTGAGAGTTATGTGCATCTCCTCCCACTGAGGCCAGACCAGGCAGATTTTTTTTTACACTTTTATTATATACATTTAGCCTGATGAAAGATGCAAGAACTAAATCATTTCAAATCTGTTATAAATAATTGATATGTGACATGGACTGAATTAACAAAGAAGGCAAAGCTAATTCTTTACTCTTTCTGCAGGTAAACAAATCACTAGCCCACTGCATACTGATTTCATTAAACATATTTCTTAACATTCTATTCAAAACCAGATTGGTTGTTTAGAGGCATAATTTGTAAACCAAGATGAACACATTATATGAGCTTTCACAAATACTAGCTTTTTGATTTTTTTAGAAAACAATGAAAAGCTTCACCATCAAAGCCTATATACTTTAGTCTTTTTTTAAATTTATTTATAATTAATTTCTTTTTACACTCCAGATTTTATCTCCGCCCCCCAGCCCCTGGTCCACCCTCTGCCTGTTCCACATCCCATAACTCCTCCCCACCCCCTGTCTCCATGAGAATATCCCCACCCCTCAACCCCTACTCTTCCTGGCCTCTCAACTCCTTTGGGCCTCCAGTCTCTTCATGCATCATCTCTGATTGAACACAGACCCGGTATATGTGTCCGGGGCCTCATATCAGCTGGTGTATGCTGCCTGTTTGGTGGTCCAGTGTTTGAGAGATCTCAGGGGGTCCAGATTAATTGAGACTGCTGGTCCTTCTACAGGGTTGCCCTCCTCCTCAGCTTCTCTCAGCCTTTCCCTAATTCAACCACAGGGGTCAGCTGCTTCTGCCCATTGGTTGGGTAAAAGCCTGTATACTTTAGTCTTTAAGGTGAGAGAACAGGCTCTCTCTCTTTCTCTCTCTCTCTCTCTCTCTCTCTCTCTCTCTCTCTCTCTCTCTCTCTCTCTCTCTGTCTCT
>NC_034593.1:145559137-145590637 GCF_900095145.1 Mus pahari | reverse complement strand
TCTGTTAGCCTCTGTCAGCAGTTCTGGGAGTCCAGCTCTCTGGTCAGATTACTCTCTGCAGGGAAGCTCTCCTCTTTCAGAGAAGGTACACAGAGGCCTGGCATTCAGATCTGCCTCCTTGCTGAAGATGTAGGCCCAAAACAGGGCCTGTCCCAGAAGATGTGTTGCCTCTGCAGTTTATTCACTCCTTGCTGAAGATGTAGGCCCAAAACAGGGTCTGTCCCAGAAGATGTGTTTCCTCTGCAGTTTATTCACTCTCCTGCACAGACTAGCCGCTGAGGGACCCAAGTTACATATGTAGTATGCAGTAGCAAGTTAAGATTACCTATGAATAGCTTTTTAATACTCAATCCATTTGTTTCAATTTTAAGCTGGCCTTTTTTTCTTGCTTGAGATTTAACAGATTTGTTTTTAAATCATATCCAATTAACTTAAAAATCCTAAAATACAGAAAAGTTAAACTTTAAATTTTAACAAAAGCTTCAAAGGGTGTAAATAAACCAAGGAGATGGGTGTATTCAAAGAGTTAAACATTTATGATTACACTTTGCCCTTTATAACCTTTGCAGAAAATGGTTTACCTCATAGCTTCTCTCACATACATAGTGTCTTTTCCTGCAAATTTCTGTCTTTCTTCTCCATGCCACAGAATCAGGTGGCCAACATGACTCAGGATAGATACTTTGGACAAAACATTTAAACAAAGAACCTATGGAGTAAGCAGACATGCAAAATCCACTCTCTAGAGCCAGACTTTTTGGTAGAGAAGAAGAGCATGAAAGAGTTTTTTTTTTTCAGTACTATGTATATCCAAAAGACATTAGAATCTCTGTAAACTAAACCCAGTAGTTTACATACCCATAAAGAGTTTGTGTGTTTCTGCAGTTTGGGGATACACAGCCTGAAATGCTTAATGTACATTTTAGAAGTTATAAAGACACAAGAAGGATTTTTCAGGTTTGGAGAGACAGAAACACAAGTAGGCCAAATGCATAAAGGCAAAAGGGTCATAAGGTAAAAAAGCCTCATCCTATTTTAGGAATTGTAAAGATGCAAGTTGGGAGGCATAGTAGCACTCATGATCTGGGCATAGTTGCAAATAACAGCCTTGATAAAGAGTAACATGAACTGAGAGCTTCATAAGAAGAGAGGCCTTGAGACCATGTTAATATTCTGTCTTATGGGGTTTTCTAAATCAGTGTAGACATTAAAATCAAAAGTTTCAAATTTTTACCAACAGTGCCATTTGCCCAATGTATATTTAGGCCACATTTACATTGCAAGGTGATTCACCAGGCTCAGTTCTCCTGATTGGAGCTCTTTTATGTTAGCCCACACCAAAAGAAAAAAAAAAAGATATAGGAATGCCTTTCAGTATAGAAAATGTGAACCTCAAGACAAGAGCATGTATCAAATGGCCTTGGGCTGGCCAAACAGGCCTGTAAAGTGTGTGTATGTGGGTGACCGTCTCCATTTTCTATCATCCCATGCTCAAAGAGGCCACAGTGCTAGTAAAAGGTTCTTGGCAATTTCAGCTACAGGCCAGTAGATAATTCCTGGAAATCTCAGCCACTCTTAACCAGTTAAAAGCCCTTGTAATTTGTGACTAACTATGGCACCTCCACATTATGTCTAACAGATTACCTTGTCCTGGTGTTTGGGTGTGTTGAATGTTTGATTTGGTTGTCTGCATCATGGCTTCCCGTGTAGGTCAAACTGTGTCATGCTTAGACAAAGAAATGTATGATAGGGGCATAGATAGAGAGTTTTTAAATAAGTGGCTGCCTGGGAGAAGTAGGAGGCCCTACCTGGCTCAGTGCCAGGACTAAGGGCAGCTTGGCAACATCGGTGCTCCTGAGAGGACAGATCGCAGGACTGTGCAAGTATGGCAAGGCAGTCAAAATGTCCTTGGAACTACCTGCTAGAAGCTAGCTTACCCACATGGACAGTTGAGCCACATAGTCTGTACCATGCTTGTGAATGAGAGAATGCCTAGGGAAAAAGAGGGCTGCAAACATTTTTAGAGGTAGGTAAAGATTGCAGCACATGTCCTGCTATAATCCCTCTTTACCAGCCCCAAGACAATTTGGGAAGTGTAGTATTTTATCAGGAAACTATCATTGCCTCCCTTGAAGCTAGGTATAGAAGAGGCTCAATGCTATCTGTGGAACAACAAGTGAATTGTCCTTTTTTATTCATGTTTGGAATATGGCAGAATCATTATAAGTCTGTAGCCATCTTAAGCCATGGAATAATCTTGAGAATGGAATCCTTATTCAATACAGCAGTGAAGTTATCTGAACTCCTAGCAGAAGTGCCTCTTAGTGCCTACACTACTACTGACAGTAACAAGAAAATAAGACTTTATTTTGTTGTAACCACTGATAGTTTTTGTTTGCCTGTTTTCTTGGTATTGTTATTTAAAACTGAATTGGATGTTCAGATATCCACCTATTCAGTTTAAGGAAGTCAAGACTCAATTAAATAAGACAGAGGCTGAACTCTGTGATAATTCTCATATGGTCTTTAACCACTTAGACCACTAGCCCTATTCAAACATTGCACATGAGAAATAAGTCAATCAGCAACAGCAGAAGAACAAAATGACACTTCATAGGGATGTGTTGAAGAGTAGATTCACAATGTGAAGAGTAAATTGTGTACTACAGTCTTATACTTGGAGGGGGCTGCTCAATGTTAGCAGTTAATATCAATTACAAATGCTACTAGGAATTCTGAAGCAACTTTTTATTGTCCTTATTTTAATATAATTTCAAAACAAAATCATGTAGGTTGAATGAAGAACAAAAGATCAGTGTATGAACAGCAGTTCTCCTTCATCCAGGATATCATGGATTCTAGCTTCCAACTCACAGGTCACTAGCCACTTCTGCAGTTAATCAGATCTTTAGCAACATAGCAGGTGTCTATACTGAGACACATGTTGATACAAAAATGTAGTGACAGAGGCAAAGTATGGAGCAGAGACAAAGGAAAGGGCCATTCAGAGACTATCCCACATACAGTCCTATACCAAGCCCAGACACTATTGCGGATGTCAGCCATTTTGATGGAGGTATTTATCAGGAGTAGGAGTTCTCTGTAGAACTTTTTGGATCGCTTATATATACTATCATATCATCCACAAATAGCAATACTTTGACTTCTTCCTTGCAATTCCACCACAGTTCTTTACAGAACTGAAAGGAGTAATTCTCAACTTAATGGAAAAATAAAAACAAAACCCAAGATAACTAAAATAATCCTAAATAATAAAAGAACTTCTGGAGATATCACCATCCCTGATCTCAAGCTGTACTACAGAGCAATATTAGTAAAAACTGTCTGGTATTGGTATAAGAGAAGATAGAATTATAAATGGAATTGAGTTGAAGAGCTTGAAATAAACTCATTGATACAGGAAATAATTTCCTGAATGGAATATCAGTGGCTCAGGCTTCAAAATCAACAATTGATAAATGGGACCTCATAAAATTGGAAAACTTCTGTAAGGAAAGGGCACTTTCAAGAATAAAGCTGCTGTGAACATAGGTGACCAATAGGACAAAATGTCAGGCTACAGATTGGGAAAAGATCTTCACCATCCCTACATCTGATAGAGGACTAATATCCAAATAAAAGAATTTAAAAAATTAGACACTAGCAACACAAATAACCCAATTTAAAAATGGATTCAGAGCTAAACAGAATTCTCAACAAAGGAATCTTGAGTGGCTGAGAAGCACTTAAAAAAATGACAAAAATCCTTAGTCATCAGGTAAAGGCAAATCAAAATGACCCTGAGATTCCATCTTATACCTATCGAAATGGCTAAGATCAAAAACTCAAGTGATAGCACATGATGGTCAGAATGTGAAGCAAGGGGAACACTCTTCCATTACTGGTGGAAATGTAAACTTGCACAACTACTTTGGAAATCAGTTCGGCTGTTTCTTAGAAAATTGGGCATAGTTCTACCTCCAGACCCAGCCACAGTACTCCTGGGCATATACCCAAATGAGATCTTGCTGTACCAGAGAGACACTTGTTCACCTATGTTCACAGCAGCTGTATTCTTACAAGCTAGAAACTAGAGACACCCAGATGTCCCTCAACGGAAGAATGGATAAAGAAATTATGGTTCATTTACATAATGGAATATTATTCAAGTATTAAAAACATAGACATCACGAATTCTGAAGGCAAATGGATTAAACTTGAAAATATCATCCTGAGTGAAGGAACCCAAACCTAAAAGGATATAATATTCATTTATAAGTGAATATTAGCCGTAAAGTAAAAAATAACCATACTACACTACACATACTCAAAGAGGCTAAATAAGAAGGGAGGCCCAAGCAAGAATATTTGTATCTCCTAATCATAGGAGGCGGATGGAGGGATGACCTTGTTGGGAGAGGGAACAACAAGGAGAATGGGTGTTTTCAGGGTCAGGTGAGAGCAGAGACAGGAGAGGGGGCCAGACGGCCAGAGGAATGGAAATTTGTAGTTGGTGGTAGTGTGTGTGTGTGTGTGTGTGTGTGTGTGTGTGTGTGTGTGTGTGTAGGGGGTATCTCATAAGCCAGATACCTGAGAAGGGGGAGGATCCCAGGAAGCAAAGAGGGTGGCCTTTGCTTGTAGTAGGTGGTCCTGATGATCTGATCAGAAATTAGCATGTGATTTCTGAGGGTCCTGCTCCCCAATTGGTTTTTGATCAATCAATAAAGATGTTAGCATCCAATGGTTGGGCAGAAGAGACAGAACTTCCAGGTTTCCACAGGCAGTCTAGCAAACACAGGATAGGAGAAAAGATTCATCATGCTTTGGAGGGCAAAAGAACCACCAGGCATGTGATATAACAGAGGAGTGGCCATTGGCTGCTTCCCTGACTGGGCCTGGGGTAGCAGATGGGAGATTAGAAACACAACTAAGCTGAAGGCAGATTTAGGGTGCTGAGCTAGAAAGAAAGGCAACTGGGCAACTAAAATTGATGGTAGATTTAGAGGTATTGAGCTGGAAGTAAAAAAGGGAGTACAATAGATGAGGAAGGCTTAGAAGAGCCCAGCCATTGAGCTAGAGCATATTAAAAATAAGTTTGTGTGTGTGTGTGTGTGTGTGTTTCATCCATGGATGTGGGTGGCTTCTGGGCAGGGCTGGTAGCACAGTCCACCTAGGGTAGTAGAAACTACACACGATATTCACTGAGACTCACAGCAGTGGGGATATGTAATCTGAAGAGACTATATCTAGTCAGGACCCCATTGGAGCAATAGAAGCACCAACATACACACATAGATATATATATATATATATATATATATATATATATATATATATATATATCACACATATATGGTCAACCAATAACCAGCCCAACATGAGACCTATCCCATAGGCATGCACCAGTCCCTTACACTATTAATGATATTCTTCTGTTAAGCTCCCAGATAGGGGCCTAGCATAACTGACCTCTGAGAGGCTCTACCCAGCAGCTGACTGAAACAGATGCAGAGACACACAGTCCAACACTGGATGGAGCCCAGGGCTTCTTATGGAAGAGTTGGGGGAATAAAGGCCCAAAAGGGATTCAAATGCCACAGGGTAACCAATGGAGTCAACTAACCTATACCTTTGGAGACTCTTTAAAATACCAACCAAAGAGCATACACCGTGGGCTGGACACAACCCTCCCCACCAGGTCCATATGTAGCAGATATGTAGCTCTGCCTTCGTGTGGGTCCCTCAACAACTGGAGCATGGTCTATTCCTAAAGCTGTTGTCTGTCTGTAGAACACATTCCCCTAACTGGGCTGACTTGTCTGGCCTCAGTGGGAGAGGATGTGTCTAGTCTTGCAGATATTTGATGTGCCAGAGTGGATGGATATTGGGGGGATGGGTTTAGGAGCACCCTCTTAGAGAGGAAAGGGGATAGAGAAAGAGACTGTGTGAGGGGGAACATGAAGGAGGGATAACAACCTGGATGTAAAGTGAATACATACATGTGTACACACATATAAAAAAGCAAAGTTGGAAGACTTCTGTTTTCAAATGACCCCTCTTCTACAAATGTGCTAAAATGATTACAACAAGTACAGAGCCATCATAATTACAAGCATCACATGCACACAAGATTTAACATCCATTTCAGCATGATCTCATTTGAGTTTTTATAAAACATCTTGTAGGGGATGAAACTGAACAGCACCTGTGATGGACTGGAACTAGAGTGGCTATATATGTTGCCTTTGCTTTCTAATTAGAGTGTCTTCTGCTATATAAATTTTGTATCTGTTCTTTAGATATTGTAAGATTATAGTATTACAGTGGCATATTGTCAACACCAAACATTTCAAAATTATTTCCCTTAATCTTGAATGAGAAGTTATTTTTCTTATTGTATATATCAGGTTCAAAAGTTAAACTTTGTTATAATGCTCTTGGAAATCTCTTTCCTTGTAAGACAAGGAAAGGATAATGAAAAGATAGAGAAAAGGAGATAAGAAAGAAGAAGAAAGAAGACATAGGGGATGGTTATAAAATTAATTACATTTTATTTCGCATTATTAATTGAATTACCTAGAAAATATAAAGCCTGACTCTTCTTCACTATAGACTAATAAACTAACCTAAAGCTTTTTCTGAAAATTGCCCTGAAAAGTATCATGGCTCTTACATCAGGCTCTTCCTTAGGCATCAGGTCCTTCATACCACATAGAAATTATTTTCAAAATAAATCTAAGCACTTTAATTCATTATTTGTAGATTTAAAAATAAGCTACATGAGAAACAGGGAGAAATACAAATTGGGGGGCATTTCAGGAGTGAGATTAGGAACCTAATGCAGCAATGGAAACTCCATGGAATCTATGAGGGTGACACTAGCACTGACTCCTAGTAATGGGGGACTCAGCACGTGAATGAACCATTTTCTGTAACCAGGCATGGTCTCAAGTGGAAAGATTGGGACACCAACCCAGTCACAAAACCTCTAACCTACAGTTTATCATACCTGCATGATTTAGTGCTGGGACTAAAGTGTGGCATAATCATCATCCTCATCAGAGAGACTTCACCCAGCTACTGCTGGAAGCAGATTCAGAGTCCCACAGCCAAATACTAGGTATAGTTCATGGAGTCCTGTAGAGGAGGGAGAGGAAGGATGGGAGGAGCTAGAGGGGTAAAAGACAGCACAAGAACATGGCCCACAGAATCAACTGATCAGGACTCAAAGGGCTCATTGAGATCAGGGAGCCTGTAAAGGTCTGACTTAGGACCCATGCATATATATTTATAGCTGTGTAGCTCAGGGTTCTTGTGGGATTCCTAACAGTGGGAGCAAGAACTGTGTTTGAATCATTTGCCTGGCTTTGGGACCCTTTCCCTCCTACTGAGTTTCATCATTATTGTAGCTTATTATACCATATTTGGTTGATGTCTCTGGAAGGTCTGCATTTTTCTGAGGGGGCATGAAGCCAGGGTGGGGTTTGCTTTGGGGGAAAATGGGAGGGGGAGGCAGGGAGTAAGGAAGGAGGGGAAACTGCAGTTGGCATGTAATATATGAGACATGAATAAATAAAAAGAGGAAAAAAGCCATTAGTAACCACAACAAACTACCTTTAACAGACCACATAGACAATTAGTATCTCCTACAAATAAAGGTTGTTATGTACTTTCTAAGATATATGAAGGTAGATTGAGGGTTTGGTAGATTGTACATGCACAGTTATTTCATATAAATAATAATTTATAATATGTTAGGATTTAATAAAATTTATATCAAAATTAAAAACTATGTATATACATATACAACATATTCATATACATATATGACATGAAAATGTTCACTAATTCTATGCCAAAAGCCCTGTGATTCTATTAGCAAAACATCAATGATCTGGTGGATAGAGGTCTCAGGGAATAATACAGGGGGTTATTTATCAAATTATTCTTGCTTGTAAATTAAGATGTCATTAAAGAACAGGAATTATTTACATGCATTGCTGCTCCAAGGAATGGGAGAAATGTCTTTATAGACTTAAATGAAGTACAGTCTGTATTTGAAGAAAGTATATTAAAAGGCAAATGCTTCCCCTAGAAAACACAACAGTAATTTCATACAAATTCTCTTCTAAATTAGTAAATTGGTAATTCAGAGGGGTAATTCCTTTTAATAGCCTGAATCTTTATTGTATAAGACTCTGTAACATCTCTTATTGTCAATATGCTAAATAATTGCCAAATCAGCTCACTTCAGTATGAGAGAGACAGAGAGACAGAGAGACAGTGACAGAGACAAAGAGTCAGAGATAGAGATACAGAGACTGACAGACAGACAAAATTGCATTATAGTAAAGCTGTTTGTTTAGGAAAAAGAAATACGATTTCCAATAATCAAATGGACTTTTGAGGTCCAGACCATGCAAAGCTGTAACTAAAGTTTCAAAAACTTGGAGTAGAAATGGAAAATTAAACATCAATATAAAACAAGCAAACAACAAAACCTACAATGTTTGTGTCAGGTAATATCTTTAGAAATCTTGTTTGTTGCCTTACACTGCAAATGCCTAATCTGGCATTTTCAGTTAGGGGCATCTCTTGAGACTAACAATCTCAGAGTCCTTGCGATCTGGCTGTGCATTGTGGGAAGAGCCCAAGTGTTGGCTCTATAGACCAAGCACTAATCTCTTATGTGCTCCCTCATATTTAGTCAATTGTTGTACATAAACTATTTAATCATCTTGAGATTGCTTTCCAAATAAAATGATAAAGGATTCATGACCACCCCTGGAGCATTAGCTGAGATATTATCCATAAATTATGTGGTACGGTCTCTGGTGAAGACTTGAAAGTTCTTCAGGTGTGAGGAGGGATGTATGCTGAAAATAGCTTTCACCAAAACAGGAAATCTCTGCAATAGAATTCCTTTCATTTCTATCAGATAATGTGTTTGGTCACAGGATTTATTCCTAGCAACATCATATTTTTGAGAATCAGATTTATCTAATCAATAACTTAAGTAATTATTTTCACTGCAGAATGTATCTCAGAGCACAATAATAACACAGGTGTTTATTCTACAATCAATCCGCATCTAAAACATTAGCTTATTTCATCACAGACACCATTGCCTCCAATTACCCTCTGCAGGGATGTATTTTTTTTCAATATGCACAGCTGATAGTAGGATTGTGCCACTTTCGGGAGCTTGTAGACTCTTTTCATAAAGTCTGAGGCATTTGTTGAGTCATGGTCCCAGGATCAGCCTAGTTGTTGTCCCATGTGCATGACACCCGTTGGTTTCTAAGCAATGCCTCAGGGAGGCATTAGCATGTCCCCATGATGCTCCTCAGTGGGAACATTTTCCAGGAATTCAAACTCATTCTGTGTGCATCCTATAAAACGCCTGTGATTATGCTTGTTCTACTTTAATTTGCTCATTTATCTTTTTGTTACTGTTGCCTATTGGTTGGGAGGCTATTATACTTTTTAGTTAGACATGCTGTATCATTTACTCAGTTACTAGTCTGAATATGTCTTTTTTCATTTGTTTTTTGTTTGTTTGCTTTGTTTTGTTTTTTGTCTTGTTTTGTTTTGCTTTTGAGACAAGGTTTCTCTGTGTAGCCCTGGCTGTCCTGGAACTCACTCTGTAGACCAGGCTGGCCTTGAACTCAGAAATTTACCTGTCTCTGCCTCCCAAGTGCTGGGATTAAAGGCATGCTCCACCACTGCCTGGCTTGAATATGTCTTCTTTATATTCTCTTTTGATTAGAACTTCTTAATTTTACTTCAATAATATTTTCATCAATAATTTGCTCTTTAATTTGCATGTCTTGTTAAAGCCTGATAAACATAAAAATAAATAAATACATTATATCATGTTAATAGTTTTCCATTTCTATTTTATTGACTTATGGTTGAGTCTTATAGTGATGAAAGAGATTTATTTGATATAATTTTTCCCAAGTGAGCAAACAATGGTCCTAAAGAAGGCACTTAGAATCTATTTCTGTGTACTGATCTAGAGCTGACATCATATATTCTCTTCATGCTACACTGTCTCCACTCTGTTTCCTTTCCAAGAAAACTATTCTTAGTCCAGTATCATTCCACTAAAACCCTTATAGCTTCATAGTAATTTTTACTATAGTGTAGGATATATTCTTCCTTATAGCTATTTTGGTTCTGTACTCCTTTAAATAATCTTAAAAGCTATTTTATAAAATTTCACAGTTTCTTAGTGGGGCAGGAGTTTAGAACTGTTGTAGAGAGATGTTTTTTAAAATTAACATTACTAGCTAAGAGCATGAACACTCTATATACTTTATTCCTTTATTATACTTTCAAATAATTATTACAATATTTTCACAGAAGTTATAAATTCCTGTTTTTGTTTTATTTTTAGATTTTATACCTTTCGCTTTCCTATGTATACTGTTGTTTAAAATTACATTTTTATAATCAACAATTTACTTTTTATTATTATAGATTTTAAATTAAAATAAAATTACACCACTTACCGACTTTCTTTTCTTTTCTCCATCCCCATTAGTTTACTTCCTTCAAACACCGCCTGTGCTTCCTTCTACTCTCAAATTGATAGCCTCTTTTTCTTTAATTATTATTGTTGCACATACACAGTGGTAATTTTTAATAGCAATCATCTCATCCGTTATAATGGCAGGTTGTGCAATTTTTAATTATTTCTTTCATCATTACTTGACTGCTATTGCTTTGAGGTTTACCATGCAGACCTTCAGCATAATATTGAAGTGCTAAAAGCTATGTGTCCTTAAAATATCCTTGATGGTGAACAGAATGGTATCAACAATTTACTTTATATGGAGTGTGTTGCAGATCAGTGTTTTAAAACCTGTACTTTAAGGTATTTTCTTTCCCTCTAGTTCTGGAATATTTTTGTAAAGTCTTCACTTGGTGTTTTAAAATTCTTAATCCTTAGAAACTGTCAAGGAACTACAATCCCCTCTTTGGCCCCTTATGTCCCCTGCTATGACATTTGTTAAGCCTCTACAACTCTCAATTTCAATCACAGTGAACATTTATTAACTTCTTCATGCTCCAGACATGTATCTGCTTCACATTTCTGCTTTCTGTCTCATGTTGTCTCCTCCACATATATACAGCACTGTCACCTTTCCAAGCTTTTGTTCATTAGTAGAAATTCTCATACCCAAGATATGCCAGAGTCATCATCTTCACCCTCACCTTGACACATTCCATTTCTTTCCTCACTTTCACTTTGCCATTTAAACATGTTACTGTGTGCTACATATTCATTTTGTTAGTATCTCAGTAAGGGAAGTTTTATGTTGAGTATTCATCTGTACTTTCACAAATAAATCAACTGATAAACTGCCTAAGAGGAAAATAGACTCCATTCTGTTTCTTCCATTAGAAGCTCATAACCTACATGTACTGATTATTCTTTGTCAGAAAGGAAAAATGAACAGAAACATTCTGCAGTGATATACACAAGTCAATAATTATGTATCTGTGGTCTTTTTGGAATGACATTCACTACTGATGTGTGTGTGTGTGTGTGTGTGTGTGGTGTTTCCCCACTAAACACAATAGCTAAATTGGGGTTTTAGTTTTGTTTTGCAATTTTTATATATTTATCCTTACAAATAATGACTGTCTTAATTACAAGAGAATATAGTTTCTTTCCTAGTTAGAATGATGTAGAGCAACAAAAAGTTATTTTTAATATGGAACAGATTGAATGCAGTGATGTTTCTATGGCTACTAAGATCCTTGAACAAAAGATGAAATAACACATTACTGAATGTTATGGTCTCCATGAATTTTGCTTTCATGAGCTTGTATATCTTCAAAGCAATAGCAATTATTTTTATTTGAAATGGAGAAAAGTGAATGAATTTTCAGCTCTTATAGGAAAGTTGTACTATAATAGACAAAACATGCTAGCACCTTTATGTGATACTGGCTTGTTGGTGGTGATTTCACCACACACACATACAGAAAGAGAAGGGTAGATATTGAGCAGAAAAAGGGTAAAACCAACCAAGTCCAAAAAGCTGTCTTGTTAAGTTCCTTTCAGCTCAGTCCACTGGGAAACTGAAAGGCTGAGACTCACCTGGCGAAGACTACAGTGAAGCACAGGCTGATAAATATAGGATGGGTACTAGAGAATGAGACTGTCCTTAATCTTTATGCCCTGAATCCTACTTCCTTCATCCAAATTCTTTTCCTCATATTTCCAGTAGTTCCACAAATGGCCCAAACTTATTGACAGTTTACAGCAGAGAGACATGGAAACAAGGTATTCAAACTCTGTTATTGTAGAACTTGTTAAAAATAACAAATGTCTTTCTTTTTCTTTTAAGTGTGGGGTTCAAAGACATATTCCTGAAACTACCAACAGCTACTAGAGGACAGCTAGGGCTATCTATTTCACCCTGAAGTGAGGAATTAAAGTCTGGAGTTCACAATGCCATCTTCTACTAGCTATAAGTAAGAAGACAGTACCATGAAGAAATGACTTGGAGATGCTCTACAGGAAAAGAACCCAGCCAGCTCTGGAGTTGCTGAGGTGTAGGCAGAATGTAATAGTGGGCTTGGTGCATGATGAAATTTAAGTTAGAATTTCAAGGTACATTAAAGAATTTGAACTATATTTTGTTGTTTTTAGTTTGTGGCCATTAAGTGATTATCATTCACATTTGTCAATTTTTAGAATCTTAGAATTTTGCTCTTTCAAGTTTGTCAGAGGTTTCAGAGACATTAAAAGAGAATACAAAGAAGCCACAACATATCAGCTAGCTCTGTTTTCATTAAACTATTAGCAAAATGAGCTTCTGAAGCTGGTAGTTGAGATGTTGAGTTTCCTACAGCAGATCATAGAGTAGATGATAGAATTTAGTGCTAAGAGACCTCTACTCTCCAGTAGAACCTGTATCATTTTCAAACCAGAAAATGGAGCAGCAGTTCCCTGACTCCATCATCTGTTTCCATAACAGTGTTCTAGAGACAAAAACACATAAAAATAACTCCAAGGAACCTGCAACTATTGTGCAAGACAAGAGAGAAGTACATAGACTTTGTTTAAAATTTTAATCACAAAAGAATACATTTGATACTCATAGAAACTCATTCACTAACTACTGAATGAATTTGTCATGAAAACCTACGCTAGAAAAAGTACTTTTTCCCACCATTCTTCTTCTCTAGTAATTTGTTATGCATATTCACAATCATCTTAAAAGCTGCTATTTTATACACTGAAAATACCCTCAGCCACAGTCAATCAATATAGTTCATAGTCCAATTTAAGCCAGTGACATAAGCATTCTCCTGGTGTCATTGGGACACATTCTATCATTCTAGCTGGGCACATAACCCACCACAGGTCACTCATAGCTGAGAAGTAATTTTGTTTAACTTTTAAAGAAAATTACTTCTAAAAGTCTTTTTCTCAAGATTTATTTATTTTATATATATGAGTACACTGTAGTTGTGAGCCTTCATCTGGTCATTGGGAATTGAATTTAGGACTTCTGCTCACTCTGGTCAGCCATGCTCATTTATTATTAATATAAATAAGTACACTGTAGCTGTCTTCAGATACCAGAAGAGGGCATCATATCTCATTACCAGTGGTTGCAAGCCACCATGTGTTTGCTGGGATTTGAACTCAGGACCTTCAGAAGAGCAGGTGGTGCTCTTACCCACCGAGCCATCTTGCCATCCCTAAAAGTATTAGCATTACAGCACATTTTTTCAAGTCTGATTTTCATCTTGGTCTTTATGATTGTTATACAATTAATATTTAATAAATAAATACAGAGGGGACCCAAAATGGTGGCACAGATGCATGTTTGATTAATTTGTTTATCTATTCAAATTAAAAGCTACCATACATAAAATGCTTAGAAAACAAACAAGGTAAACATAAGCTATAAACCATGCCTAAGCAGAATACAATTAAATAAGAGAACAAGATAAAGAACTTTACATTTCAGATTGCTACAAAGATCAAAACAATAAGACAACAAAATACCATCGCCATACTAAACATCCACATAACAGATTAGTGAGAAATCACAGGAGCAGTCTTTGAACCTTCCCATCAATAGATGTAGTACACTGACTAGTTCCTTCCTGAACAGTGTATGTCAGATCTTAGTTAATATGCTAGGCACCTTCACATGTAATCAAAGTGTACAAGTAACAAGAATATAGGAAAATGTGTTTCCTTTGCTTTACATGCAGTCCTATTGACTGCCTAAGGAGTGTCAGGCTTCGGTATACAAAGTCATACAGGGATTAATCCTTGAAAATTTAACAATTCCATGAGGGATATAACAAAAACTAAAATAGTAAATTCCTGTAAAAGGCTTGAATTAAATGCAACAGGGGAAACTCCAAAAATCGCAAAATAAAATTCTAACAGATTGATGACTAAAACAAAGAGAATAAACTTCCATAGCTTCCTCTCTCTGCAGCTGAGCTCATGTGGTGGGGGTAGGCTTTTTTCCCCAGCCTTGACCACATGCGTAATATACAAGAGAGTTTTCAGGAGGAAAGGAAAGTCATCAGGCACATGGAATTTGAAATAGAGGATGGCTCAGCTTTTACTCTCCTGCCATAATAAATATCTCTATTGGCCATTACTGTGTGTAATCACATACAATGAGAAAATTAATTCCTGTAAGCTAAAGGGCTCAAGTGCTCAACTCATTATGTCCTTCATATGTGAGATTCATTTGACAATTATGGATATAGGATGGACTCTATGAAAAGTGATGGTTGAATATTTATTTAAAGAGTTTGACTTTAATCAGCTCTCACCTGATTTTTAAAAATCACATTCTACTATTATACCTTTGTGAAGTTTCTTATGATATCAGCCATATTTCTTGATTAAGCAACTTCTTCAGAAAGTCATTGAGAGTGTGCACATGAGCTTACTAGAAAAGAAGACTCATTGACAAGCTAGTGATTGCTTATGGGGTAATATGTCCAAAGAAGGATATGAAGGATAGTTGTTAGTTTGTCTTCCTAGAAAAGATGGAAGATAGAAAGGTTCTAAGCATAAGAAACATTTTGAGCAATGAAGAACCATATCTTCTTTTAGAAGAGAGAGAGAGAGAGAGAGAGAGAGAGAGAGAGAGAGAGAGAGAGAGAGAGAGAGCAATTTCAGAAAGCCAAGAAACTAAAGTCATTGTATTAACCCAGTTTGTTTCACTTTACCTATTGTCCTAATAATAACACGATCCCTATAACATCAGTCTTGACTTAAATAAACCTATACATCAAGTGGAAGGACTAAGGTATTAGTAAGATAGGAGTGTGTGTGTGTGTGTTAAATAAACCTATACATCAAGTGGAAGGACTAAGGTATTAGTAAGATAGGAGTGTGTGTGTGTGTGTGTGTGTGTGTGTGTGTGTGTGTGTGTTATGGGGGAATGTGAGTAAGAATACAGATCTCCTAATCATAAAGATCTTATAGTTGACTGGGAGACATTGCCCAATTAATAAAATACATTCTGTGCAAGAATGTCAACTACTCACTGAGGTAAACTTGATGTGAAAAAAATGGGGTCCCAAAGATGAAATGTTGAGAATAGATTGCTTCCTGAAGCTTATTTCTAAGTCAAAATATGCAGCAAGGCAGCAATCAAGAGCTGCTGAACACAGGTAAGGTAAGAATTCAAGGAAGCCTGTGTGACACTTAGCAAGAGCAAAGGGAACTTCTGATTTGGGGATACAAGTGATGCTGTCTCTACAGCTCGGAGTTTAAAGAAGAAATGCTCAGTACTGCCACTGGCAGTGTGGAGATTTGTATCCCTTTGAAGCAAGATATAGATTCCTTGTTTCTAAACTATAACAAATAAAGGGAGGATATATTATAAGTCTGATGTGATGGTTTTTGAATTTTGGAATCTCTTTGACTTCCAGAAAGAAGGCTAAAGGTGACTTCTAATTCCCTTTTCATTGCTCACTAAGCTGCATCCTTCAGTCTGACTGTATTCTCTGCCATCACTGCTAACAATCTCCCAACACAGCACACTGCAACTTTATCCTTCCTTGCTTCTTTCTCACAATGAACTTACAGGAAGCTATTGGCTTAACCTTTCTTTGTAATAAAAGATCTCTTAAACCCACCACTGCAGGCCCCAGTAATATCATGTACTCAAGTAATTTATGCAAAGGGGGTCCTTATCAAGGACCCAAGTAGAGTTGTAATAGGATATTCAAACAGTTGCTGTATGCTCTTTGAAAGTATCAAGCCCACTGTCGTCTACTTGGTGATTTTCAAACCTTTATCAAATAGTGCTATATTGCATATTTCAAAATAGCTATAAAAGAAGATTTTGAACATTCTGATATAAAACACAAATGTTTGACATAATACATTTGATAAATTCCCTGATGTGCTTGTTATCTTATGTGTACAGTTACAGAAACCTATAGCTTATATATATTATTAATTTGTATAATAATCATATGATAATAATACTTAAAAAATATGATGAGCTACTGAGAAGACATTTTCCTGGTTAATAGTTTGAATAGAGACAATATAAGCTTAGATGTTGTGGTGGTTTTAATGAAAGTAGCCCCCATAGACCCATAGGGAGTTGCATTGTTAGGAGGTGCAGCCTTGTAAGAGTAGGTACGACTTTGCTGGAGAAAATATGTCACTTCAGGTGGGTTTTGAGGTCTCAGATGCTCAAGTCAGGCCCAATCTCACTCTTTTCCTTCTTACAGCAATGTCTCACTCTCTTCTACTTCCTGCTAATCTGCATGTAGAATTCTCAGCTACCTTTCCAGCACCTGATCTACCTGCATGCTAGCATGCTTCTCTTCACGATAACAAGGGACTAAACCTCTGAACTATAAGCCAATCCAATTAAAATGTTTTCTTTTATAGGAGTTGCCATGGTCATGGCAATAGAAACCCTAACTAAGACTGATGATACAGGTCCAATAAATGGTGGGGGCATTGTATTGAGTGATTTCTGGATTATAAATGGGGTTGAGCAAACACATTGGATATCCAATGAAATACAGAAAATATCATTGTGATTCAAGTTCGCTATATACAAATTGAATCCTCAAAATGACAACATTCTTCATTTCATTAAAACAAGAGATATTCTTGAACTAGTTTGCCCCAGTGTATTCAGGATTTCAAGCTTTCTATATACTTGCAACTCAGTAGGGGCAAAGATAATCATGACTCATGCTGACTATGGCTGAGTTCCCTGGGTTCCCTGGGTTCCCAGGAGTTCATATCACTGCATCTAAAAATAAGGGAATCTCACCAAGGACTACATTGGTCTCCAGAGGATTCCTTTTGAGTTTTCCATTCTTCACAGGCAGTGTGAGTGTCAGTGGAGGATGAGAACAGATGATGTTCATGTGTTTAATTTTGGAATTTGGATTTATATAATGATGTTTTCCTATATTTATTTTGGATCTAGTCTTGTGTTTTTCCTATCAGGCACCATTATCTGCATCAGAGATAACACAGTGAGACTTAATCTTGGCCATGGAGCAGATGAAATATCATAGATTGTACTGTGTGCTGATATGCCAGTAGGTCAAATGTTTGCAAAGTATAGAATTGCACAGACTATCTCTTACCATACTCATAAGTAAAAGGAATTTTTGTTTATTGTACTAGCATAAATATGAATATTATAACTACCTTTTATTATGTGCCCATTGTGTCCTAGTTTTTTTATATATTGCTGCATTCATGTGAGTGACTTTCTTGTTCAGCTTCAGTTGGAATCCAAAAACTAAGATGGGTTGGAAGTTATAACAGGTTCTAACTACTAATGATAAAAAACTTATCTAAAACCTTGATGCTTCAAGCAGTATTTGTTCTGGGTATAGCAATGTATGTTAATAATTCTAATGCTCAGAATACTAAATCAGGAGTATTACATGTTTGAAGACACAATGGCCTACATTGTGAGATCCTATATGATAATAACAAGCTAAATAGAAGTGCCTATGATGTTGACAAATGTCTTGGGCAAAGGAATCAGGTATACTGTGGCTTCAGCTGCCTCCAAGGCCAAGGGTAACTCAAAATGTAGACCCAAATTGTTTCAAGGCTAATTCATTCATAAATTTGGCCCCATAAGAAACAAACACAAAGCTTGAAAGTGACATCTAGAGTTTCCCTTTGACTTGCCTCTCCACAGTGTAGTCATCTTGCATATAACTTTCTCAGCTATGGATTCTGGGTTTCTAGAAAAAAATGTTTCATAGCATAAAACCATACAAAGTCACTCAGGTTCACTTCCCTAATTTTGTTAGAGCCTACTTACTTTCAAGGCAGTATAATCTCTCCTATTAATGGACACCGAAATGCTAACACTATGTTTTTTAAAAGTCAAAGCATCTGCACATAGAAGGGAAAAGTTGTCAGTTTAAGTTGCTATAAGAGAATATCACAGACTGGCTTGTTTAAAGAGTACTTGTTTAACTCTTGGAATTCTGGAAAATTGAAATTCTTCATACCCGTTGCCTAGTGAGGAGAGTTTTCTGGGTTACACACTTCAAAAGTTGTATTGTGTTCTCACTATAAGTATAACATGAAGTAAAGGGTAGAGAGCTTGGTATGAACTCTTTTTAAGAGTACAAAGACAATTTATCAGCTCTTAGCCTCATGAACTACTTATATCCAAAAGTTTCTACTTCCTAGACATACTGCATTTATGGTTAAGATTTCAATATATAGATTTTGGAGAGGCACAGATATCAAGTTTATGATGGAGTGTGTATTGAAATCTAAAATCAGCAATAAAATACATTACTTATTCAGGATAATAAAACAAATACATTGGTAAGTAGTTTGAGAATATAATGTAGTTTGGGGAGAAATGGCAATGCTGTCCATATTTCTTAAGTGTAAAACAATTAAAAAGAGAGATGGGAGAAGCTTCCTTTTTCCTTACTGGCAGGAAGAGATGCTTGGTAATTTTGGAAAGTTTGTTTTGATAGGCGCCTATTGAAATTTGTGGGATACAATGAATGGAATCACACTCATAACTATAAAGTCTAAAGCTGATTTGTAATTAATGATTCAGAGTAGCCTAGAAATCTAAAGAATCCTAAAGCTAAGTATCCCTCAGAACCATTCTAGACAGGGATATTAATATCATCACAAAGTATAAGTTGTCTGGGAAATACTGCAATTAATTCCTCCATTCACTAAAAAAGGACAAATTGGGAAAATATTTTCTAATCCTATGTCCAACAGAGGGTCAATATCCAATATATACAAAGAACTCAAGAAGGTAGACTCCAGAGAACCAAATACCCCAATTAAAAATGGGGTACAGAGCTAAACAGAGAATTCTCAACTGAGGAATCTCAGATGGCAGAGAAGCACCTAAAGAAATGTTCAACATCCTTAGTCATCAGGGAAATGCAAATCAAAACAACGCTGAGATTCCACCTCACACCACTCTGAATGGCTAAGATAAAAAATTCAGGTGACTGCAGATGCTCCTGAAGATATGGAGAAAGAGGAACACTCCTTCATTGTTGGTGGGATTGCAAATTGCTACAACTACTCTTGAAATCAGTCTGGCAGTCCTCAGAAAATTGGACACAGTAATATCTGAGGACCCAGCTATACCACTCCTGGGCATATACTCAAAAGATGCTACAACATATAACAAGGGCACATGATCCATTATCTTTATAGCAGCCTTATTTATAAAAGCCAGAAGATGGAAAGAACCTAGATGTCCCTCAACACAGGAATGGATACAGAAAATCTGGTATATTTACCCAGTGGAGTACTACTCAGCTATTAAAATCAATGATTTCATAAAATTCGCAGACCAGTGGATGGAACTAGAAAATATCATCCTGAGTGAGATAACTCAGTCACAAAAGAACACACATGGTATGAACTCACTGACAAGTAGGTATTAGGCAAAAAGTTCAGAATACCCACAATAAAACTCACAGATCATATGAAGTTCAAGAAAAAGGAAGACCAAAGTGTGTATGCTTCAGTCCTATTTAGAAGGGGAAAAAATGATCATGGGAGGTAGAAGGTGGGAGGGACTTGGGTGGAAGAAAGGATGGGGAGGGGAAATGGGAGACATGGGAGACAAGATCAGGTTTGGGAGGAGATGGGGAATACATACAGAGAGGGTCAGGACATTGAACAGAGGTATGTAGCAATGGGGCATGGGGAAATAAAGTTAGCCACCAGAAAGTCCAAGATGCCAGGAAAGCAAGAGTCTCCCAGGACACAACGAGAATGACATTAGCTGAAATACCCAACAAAGGGGAGAGAGAAACTGTATAGACCATGTCCAGAGGTTAGGCATGGCTTCCTGTTGAGAGATGGGGCCATCCACCCATCTTCAAAATTTCTCCTGTCTAAAGGAAATACAGTGGCAAAGACTGGAGCAGAGACTGAAGGACATGCCAACCAGAGACTGCCCCACTTAGGTATCCACCTCATATGCAGACACTAAACCCAGACACTATTGCTGATGCCAAGAAGTAGTTGCTGACAGGAGCCTTATATAGCTGTCTCCTGAGAGGCTCTGCCAGATCCTGACCAATACAGATGGAGATGCTTGCAGCCAACCATGGGACTGAGTATGGGGACCCCAATGGTGGAGTTAGGAGAAGGACTGAAGGAGCTGAAGAGGTTTGCAACCCCATAGAAAGAACAACAATATCAACCAACCAGAGCTTCCAGGGACTAAACCACAACCAAAGACTACACATGGAGAATTCTATCCTGTGGTGCCAGCTGCATATGTAACAGAGGATGGCCTTATCTGGCATCAATGGGAGAGCAGACCTTTTGTCCTGTGAAGGCTTGATGTTGCAGTGTAGAGGAATACTAGGGCAGTGAGGCATGAGTGGGTGGGTAGGTGAGTACCCTCATAGAAGCAGAGAGATAGAATAGGGGATTGTGGAGGGGAAACTGGGAAATGGGATAACATTTAAAATGTAAATAAATAAAATAACCAATAAAAGAGAAAATAAAAAAGATAAGCACTTTGGTTCTGCTTGACATTATAACAAGATGTTCTGGTTCACAGTGCCTAAGAAGCAAAGGAGCCAGCTAAGCATTGACTGAAACCTTTCATATTATAAACCAAAATAAATTCTTTAAGAAAAAAAGAACTAAAAAGGACCTGGCATAAAAGAGTCAGAAGCATTAAAGGGAAAAGTTTAAAGGAATTTGGTAAATCAAGTGTATTCTGTCACTGTTGCCAAGGATGTGATATCAAAGATAAACCAAGCAAATAAATGAATAGCCCCAGGTATATACCATACATAGATTGCATCACTCCATGATGGCAAATGAGTATTTTTTTTATTAGATATTTTCTTCATTTACATTTCAAATGCTATCCTGAAAGTCCCCTATACCCTCCCCCTGCCCTGCTCCGTAACCCACCAATTCTTATGGCTCTGAATTTCTGTTTCTTCCATTGTGTCAAAAGACAACCATCTGGAAGGAAAATGCCTTATGAAAATTGGAATCCCATCCACTAGAAGATATGGAAAAACAATCTTTAATTAAATGAGTATCCAGAACATAGACTGCTTGTGGACTAAGGTGTCATTAAAACCTGGGAAAAGAAAGTATTCTTGGAGTTCCTGAAAATGACTAATATTATATGGTATCTGTCAGAGATTTTAATTCATGGTTAGATATTTAAAAGATCTAAGGAATAGCAGTCATTGGGAAAGCATCAAGTATATTTGCTTCCAAATATTTCAAATAAATGTGACTCATGCACATTAAATATTTTTATCAATTAGAAACATAGAAAGTATTATTTTTCCATGATGCAGATAAATTAAGGGTTTATCTGTGGCATTTCTACAGTAAGGACTAGCACCTTTATGTCCTTGCATTGTGTACAGGTCTTCTGTGTCATGGATGCAGTGAAAATAATACAGAAGAAATAATGCCATGCTAGTTTCCAGGCCATAGCAGTTACAATCTGACAGTCCTTTGTTTTTACTAACCCTCTCTAAGATCTGGATCTACAGTGAAGTTCATTTACCTGAGTCTTTTATGCCCATCTGATGGAGCCAGCTAAGCCGAAAGTCACTTTACACAGGTGTCAGAGCAGGAAGTTAAGTCATAGAGAATGATTCCAAGTAGCTCCATCTCCCAAAGGAATCACACAAAGTAACTTCAGCTGACACTTCACAGAAGAGGGAAATGATACAGCTGAACCATGTCCAAATCAATCACTCACAAAGGGACAAGACATAATACACATTGATGGTTATCATTTAAAGCCATGAGGCTTAGAGAAAATTTTATATATTAATAAATATACTAAACATTCCCATCTTGTAAATAAGGAAACAGACTCTAGAATATAAGATTTTCTCAAGAAAATGTCTTTAACAAATGATAAATGATATTTAAAACTTTTTTCAACTGCACATTATTTTTACATGAGTAACAACATTGTACCTTGGTTTTCCTATAACAAATACCTAAGATATAAAAAGATCTCATGATGTATAAGATCTCATGATGTATAAGATGTGTAATATGGCTCATAATCTCAAAGGTTTCAGTCTGTGGACAGCTGATCCTATTACTTTTGAGGTAAGAATGAACCAGCAAATTATGTTCACCTGTGTGTAATAGAGCACTACTGCTTACTACGTGGAGACTAGGAAGCACAGAGGCAAGAGGAGCTAAGATCCCAATAACCATTCAAGAACATAGCCCTAGTTACATAAGTTACATAACTTTCTTCAACTAGACTGTGCCAAGCTAAGGACTAGTCTTTAGCATAAAGGCCTTTAGGGAGCATCCCGCCTTGGCTCCCCAAGACTCATGTTCACCTCATAAAAGCAACATGTATTCTTTACACTGCCAAGACTCTCCAAAGTCTTCAACATTCCTGAAAAGTACAATATTATTGCTTCCTCAAAGATGCAAGACAAACCCTGTTCTTAAAGGGGGGAGGGGAATTTCATGCTTGTCCCAGTATATAATGGCGAGAGAGAGATGGGATGTTTTCTGAAGGAGAAAAATAAGAATCAAAGCGAAAGTGAAACCTAGCAAGGCAAATATTAAATCCTATCTCCATATCTTACCTGAGACAAATGGCACAATGTGGGCTCCAAAATTCTTGAGCAATCTTGCTACTAGGACCTTCCTCAATACAGTATTTTAGGTAACATTGATAACTTCTTAAACAGTCTGCCCACCATCTGCAGCCTTGCTCAGTATACATTCTACACTATTAGCTGCTATAACTTTGTGGAGTCTTCAATGACACTCCAAGTGTCAGGAATCTTTCTTATATCATTGTGGATCTGTGTTCTGCCCCACCATTAGGGGTGCTCAGCACTGCTGTTGGGAAAGCAAACCTTGAGGAGTTTGACCACATTTACACTGATCCATGGTTCTGGGCTTTATGGAAGTAATGAGCACTGCTTAGGGGGTAGGAAAATGCAGTCTAGGATGTGGGAAGCTGAAGCTGGTGTTCTTGCCAGAAAACCACAGAGAAGTGGGGAATGAAGTGTAGGGGTCTACAGTTCATGACAAGGATGGAATGGGAGCTCCCAGACTCCTGGACACCCAGATGGCACTGCTGAGTTATAAGGAGCTGAAGAGGGAGGGGAACAGTTTGACAACAGGTTGACAAGCCAGGGCTGGGGAAATGGGAGCTCCAGCTTAGATCATCTGTAATTGTCCTTAGCTTAGCAACAGTTGTGTGGGTACACAGAGAAGCCTTTTGCAAGAGACTTAGGCTGTGGCTCAGTAGTTGAAGGCCTTCTCCATGCTCCCCACAGAGGTTCTTGATGACAGAGACAGTCATACCATTTATCAACTATTCATCGTGGAAAATGGATACTAACATGCCAACTTCTCAGGGTGGACCAGAGATTAAATACCTTTGCATGGGAGAAATGTCCTGGAAGGGACACTTATTAACTAAAACCTCAGGGCCTCTAGGTACGTCATTAGCACGGAGAACTCTGTTTTAGGCTAAGTGACCACAGGCCACATTTTCTTAAGTAAGAAGGGTGGCATGTGTTCCAGGCCAGGAATTTGTCAGAGAGCAGGGAGATGCCTACCATCTCAAGTGGATACTTGGGTTACAGGGTTTAAGACCCACTCTACCCACTCTAACTCACCAAGTTTCCTGGCATGGTCTACTGTTTCACATATCATGTTTAGCCTGTCACCACAGGCTTCCCTTTGAGATCTACATGGAAGCTTCCAAGACTGTATAGTTCTTGCATTCTTCATTCCTGCAAAAGCAGCATCACTGGGGCAATGCCAAGTTATACTGATGATCTGAGCTATTCCTGGACTTCTTGTGCCATCGCTGCAGTAGATTGTGGGTATAGCAACAAATAAGATCAAATTACTGGAGCTAAGGAAATGTAACAGACGTCAAGTACGTTTTAGGGTATACTTTCTTTTTTGAATTATTTAAGAATCTCATATTTTGCCAGGCGTGGTGGCGCACGCCTTTAATCCCAGTACTGAGGAGGTAGAGGCAGGCGGATTTCTGAGTTCGAGACCAGCCTGGTCTACTGAGTGAGTTCCAGGACAGCCAGAGCTACACAGAGAAACCCTGTCTCAAAAAAACAAACAAAAAAAAACCAAAAAAACAAAAAAACAAACAAACAAAAAAAAGAATCTCATATTTTGAACATACTCACCTCTTCAGGTCCTCACCTTATCTTCAATTCACTGCCCCAATACTTTTGGTTCGAACATTGAGATCACTTATTTTCTTTCTTTCTCAATAAAATCTAGTGTGTGTTGCCCAGGTAGTCTCTGTATTGCAAACTGCTTGGTCTGTAGTCAGGCGACCAGGAGCTTCATTGTAAAAATAAAAATATAAAAACAATTTATTTTTTTATTTTCTGGATAATGTCGATGAATCAGTGTTTTGCAATCACCACAGGGAAGATGTACATATGAACTCAGAGGTAAAAACAACATGCACAAAACCTGCAAGTTCCACCCAGAGAAAACCCCAGCAAAGTGTGTGAGAATGTCAATATGCAATCCCACTACTAGTTGAGGGTATACTTTCTTTTAAAGTTGAATATCAACACTGGAATATCAACACTAAATCCATAATTTTTCCATATTATGTGTTATCTCACATGTGAGCTACACATCATTCTGTAGGGTACATATAGGTGAGAGATAATTATGTCAAAGGAACTGTCAGAACAAGCCATACATTATCCAGAAGAAAATGTTCTAGAAACCAAAACCAAAAATCAGAAGTACTAAAAATGATAATTAGCACTTTTAAGGAAATTTTATTGGATTTTTTTTCATATCTTCAACGACTGCTAGCAAAGTCCAGTAAGAAATTTAAGCAAAGTTGAATAGGATCTTGGATGGTGAAACAGATGCTGCTGAGAGCTGCAAACATGCTTAAGGGGAAAACAGATGGGTTTATTGACATATGAGATCAGTTGTGAGAAAGTGAACTGGGAATCAAGACTGATCTCAGCATTCTTACCTAAACAGATGCCAATGGGAGTGGCCAGAAACATACAATAAGGATGGAGCTAGGTCAGAGCTACCCCTTAGAAAGAGTACAATCATGAGAACATAGATGGCTGTATGTACAGAAAGCACTGTGGCTGATATAATATAAAACAACGCATAATTTATCACCAAGGGAACACAACTGTGGGTACTCATACACCGTTAAAACAGCTGTCTTGTATAGTACCCTTAGAGTCCCACTGGAAAAACAGAAACTATGTCAGCATTTGCAAAGAAGGTGTTTTATGTAAAGAATAGGTTACAGTTGCAATTACAGTTCTAGGAAGAATAGGAAAAATACATAATCACACCAGGCGATTTTCTTAGATATCTCAGTGGGCCTGATTCAATTAAGTGTCTGAAAATAGAGGTTCCCTTTCCTGAAGAAGAGTTGATGCCTGATCCAATTCAGTCCAGAGTTCTAGCCTGTTCATTCCCAGGTCTGCCTGTGAACACTGGGCTTGCCAGGCTATCCAGCTCAAGCAACCAATATGAGAACTAGAATAAATCTTTCCTCATTCATGATTGATCCCTGGCTGATATCATAGAAATAATAGAGAAAAGTTATCTACAGCAGGTGTCAGGAGGACGGAAAGTGATGGGTGAGGAGGGAAGAGCAACAGGATAGAGCCAACAGTGGCAAGGTTGCTTCTTTGGCTACAGCTATCGGCTTACGGCTTTCTTGTTTGGCTAGCCATCATTTCTTAAGGTTGACTTTCTGTGGGTTTCCCAGAGTGATCCTCTAGGAAGAAAATAGCAGGTTGATATAAATTCACAGAGAATGGCAACTTCGGCTTTAGCTGAGTGATATATTGACATTCATAGATAGACTGCATGTGGCAGCTTTGTCCTCTCTTTGAGTGAGTTGACACTAAGGCTGGCCATGCAACTTATCTGGATCAGTGAGACAAACTAATCACAGTAAGTTCATTACTCATTGAGTGCTTTGCCTCTGAAGGAACTGAGGCAGGATTCCTTAAAGGACGAGCAAGGAGAAACCAAGCCTCTGCCTACCTGTGGAACAAGCCACCAGCTCCCTATCTCCTAACACATAACCTGAAGTGGAAACATGCAAGAAATATCATCCACCCAGTCACAAAACTTGGAACAAATTTACAAAAGTCTTTATTCAAAGCAACTGAACTCAGGATAGTTAGAGATAGTTAACTGATTATCTCATCTATCTCTGAAGAAAAACATCCCATCAGGAATGATACAATGCCATCATGAATTGTTTATCCATATCAATGTTTATTGTTTTAATTTTGAGATCATAATGTAATTATATGTGTGTATATGTGTAGTTATAATAGAATTATAACTATAAAAATAATTCAGTGTACATGATTTCTCCCTTCCCTGCTCTCTTTCAAATTCACCGCCTTTTTTTCATTAGTTTGTTGTTACTTATAACACATATATGTATATATTCTAAATATAACCTGCTCTGCCTCAGTAATGTTATTTGTATGTATATTTTAGGGTTGACCACTTATTATTTGACAAGCAATTGGTGTGCTCTCCCCTGGAGATAAATGTTTCTCCCACTTTCAGCATTCCTTGGTTATCTCTAGTTCTTTATTTTTGATTGAGGCTTGTAGGGCTTTGCCTTGTCCACTTTGGTATTTCTAATTGTTGTGTCTTTGATCCACTCAGATTTAGGCAGTAACATTAAAGAGGTTTCACGGGAATAGTTTCTGACATTACTAGAAGACACTAGATATTACAATCTTTCTGCCCCCTCTTCTGCAATGTTCCTTGAGCCTTAGGTGGTAGGAATTACTTTACTGATGTATGCATTGGAACTGAGCTACAAAACTCTGAATTTTGATTTCTTTTCCCCCCTGTTTTCTCTTGTTTTTGAAATAATAATAATAAAATAAATCATTTCTCTTTTTATTTTTCTCACTCCAAATCCTCCCATGTATCCCTCTTGCTTCTTTTGATTCTAAGAGAATATTCTGTAAATTGTTCAATTGGGGATTTTATTTTTCAGCTGAGACATCAAGAAAGAAGATTTATTATATACAAGTTACATTTGGTCACAAGTGAGAGCAGAACTAGTTCAGAATGCCATAGATCCAGGGAAGAGAACCAGAAAGACTGTTTTGGTTTTAAGAAAGGCAGCTATGGTCTCAGCAAGAAGATGGTGGTGTTCCAGGTCACTGAAACATTTTACCAACAGTAGTAGACAGTTAATAGCTTGTATTAATATTCCAGCCATAAGCATCCCTTACTCCTGCTTCTTCAGCCTTCATAGTACACAAACTAATGTATCTGGTCACCTGACTCATCTTCCTTCTGTTGTGCTTCTGCTTGCACATTGGCTTCTTTGTCCAATTCACTTTCAGGATGAAGAATTTTCAAGAAGATGGTGCTAAAGAAGAGCTCATGTTGGGATTTATAATAGCTGGAATGTAAATGCTTTTAATGCAGAGTTTTATATGAGACAGAAAGGCGACTGAATAAAAAATTATTATAGGAAAATCAAAACTGCAATCAATGCACACTTGAGGAAAATGAAGGATAGATCACAATAATATTCTTAGGCAATTTTGTATAACTTCAGAACACTAAAAAGAATAGAGTTTCTGATGCCCAATATACTGTAAAGTTGCACTTAATCTCTAAATCAGGGCTACTCTGAAGTCAGGTCCCAAGTTATAACTAATCCTTAAGATATATGGCTCTGACTACTAATAAAGGCCTGCAAACATTCCAAGTGTATACATGGGATGTGTCAACTATTATTGTCTGGATCATATTCACCGCATCTCTCTGCTCCTAAATGCTTGTGGGTTAAATTCCACTACTCAGGGCCCACAGTTCCCATATCTCTATTGTCCTAAATTTATCAGCCCACACTCTGAAGTTGCACTTTATCTTTAGACCTTTAATGATCCTTGCCTTTTCTACCATATTAATAATCTTGACTATCTTAAGAGCTAGATGGCCAAATGAATGTGCAAGTCAACTACTAGTGACCATGGCTCTTTAGTCTAACATAAAATTAGCACTATTACATATGCAACAGATTTATTAGTTTGTCCTCCCTCTTCTCACCCAAGTCCCCTGGAGATTAGATGGAGCACAGGATTATCTTGGTATGTAGATTAGAAAATTCTCTCCATGGCCTTTTCTCTTTACTTTTTAAGTAGTCATATAACCATGTTTTATAAAATAGGGTCATAATGTAGTAAGGAAATTATATTAAGAGAATTAAATAATTCTAGATTCAAATTGACAAGGCTTCCAGGATAATCATAGCTAATTTATACAACTGTTTTACTTATTTTTATTGGTTGTTCGAAATAAAATGGTGAATGTGTTACAATGAATAAAGTCAAACTTGTGGGATACAGTGAGTAATCTGTGTTGCGTTCACGTTTGTTCAAAGGTACCAATCCTACCAGCAAAGGTATCCCAAATTCCATAATGATCAGTAACTCACAGATAGTGAAATTTTCTTTACCTCACTCCTTGTGGAGGGGAACACTGGAGCATATTTGATGAACACCTCTGGGTTGCTATGGCCAAATCATCCATCAAAGGCTATTACAAGGAGAAGCAGACTCTTAGTCTCCTTCTGACCCTTACACATGGCTATTCCACATACTTCTTTCATGACTTAGCGTTTAAACATAGAGCTTCTCAATAAGCTTTGTGATACCTGCAGAAAATGGGGTCCTCTCAAAATGTGAAAGCACAGTGTGTGCTGGATGTTACTGTGGTACACATCTCAGCGCTGTCTCCCAGAGCAAATCCCAACTCTTTGGTTTTTGCAACTTAAAAGTAAATTTGAACAAAACAGATTTTCTATGCACATATTCTGTTAAAGGATCGGGCTGATATATTGAGACAAACATTTACCTTGGCACCAGGACACTCAGTTCCATTTGAAAGTACTTTTGCCCCAATGGTTTGCTTCTCTGTGCCTCAGTTTCCACATTGGGAAATTGGAGAACAAAATCAACATTTTTTAATTATGTGACTGAAGAAGGCTCAAGTGGGTAATGCTTATGGCCAGACTTTTTATTATAAATATTAGTGTGTATGTGAATCATGTTTTCCTGGAATACATTAAAATGTCCATCTTCTGCAAGTATGTACTTAGACCTACAAATATAAGTACTAACCATGTGTTTAGAAACCTTCAAACAATGGGCAGACAGAACTTTTACAACTCTTGTAATTTTTATGTATTATACTTCAAGTTCTACCAGTGGTCACAAAATAATAAAGGCACCAAATTCTTTTCTCCAGTGCTTGAAAATATCAGTTAAAATAATTACTTGGATTTATAATATCCCTTTCTTCTTTACTATTTTTGGTTCATCAACAAATAAAAATATAGCCTCATTCCCTCCTAAGCCTTATATTACCCCTTACTTAAATACAACCGAGGTTGAATGTGAGGAGAAAGACAGAGGGAACAGAAGTGATGGAATCAAGCTGGGATTATGTGTGTGTGTGTGTGCGTGTGTGTGTGTGTGTGTGTGTGTGTGTGTGTGTGAGCTTCAAAGTACAACTGACATGTGTTTTCTCCTAAATCCGTAAGAATAATCTGCAAGTCTCTTAACCAGCACTGAAGGCCTTATATCAAGCAGTAAGTGGGGAAAGGGATTTTCTGTCCTCTTGTCTGTCTGTGAGTCATAGATGTTTTCAGACAATTTACACACCGAAAACAGACGTTAGGATTGAGTACCAGTTACCACACAGAAAGATCCATTTGATCTCTGCAATGCCATCATCAGAAAAGACAGCTACAGGGCTGATAGACTGTTAGGAAAGTCCACACAGACTGTCCTGCAGCCCAGAATGTGCACCTCTCTTATCACCAAATAATTCTGTTTAACCTTTATTAAACACCTACAGAGGATAATTAGGGGAATTAGGTTAAATATATGTTTTATTCTATATCAGTAGGAATTAGAAAACAGGAATTGACCTGGATTTTATCTCTTTCAGGAAGTTTGGAAGGCAATAGAAATGCTATATTTCATTCTGAATGTTTTGTTTCAGGTAATGCAAACCAGCTTGAAGGAACTCTTTTGCCTAGAATTGACAGAAAATTTCTGACAGGATACTAAAATACCACTTGCATATGAGCACTGCTTATAAGCAGAAAAGAAATTAAAAAATTAGCACACAAAGATTCCAATGCTCAAACCTTAAACAGCTTTCAGATCATTTGCTTCCTAATTTGAAAGAGGTTGCTGAAAAACTAAGATGGTGGGTAGAACTTCTGGAAAAAATAAAAGACGTACAAAAGTTAAAGATTAGAGTCATGCTAGGTCCATTTTTGTGAGCACTCCATAGCCTCAGTAATAGTGTCAGGACTTGGGACCTCCCGTTGTGCTGGATCCCTCTTTGGGACTCTCACCGGACCTTCTTTTCCTCATGCTTCTCTGCATTTCCACCCCTGTAATTCTTTCAGACAGGAACAATTATGGGTCAGAATTGTGACTGTGGGATGCCCCCCTTCCCTCATTTGTTGCCCTGTCTTCCTGCTTGAGGGGGACTCTATATGTTCCCTCTCCCTGCTGTCGGGCATTTCATCTAAGGTTCTCCCTTTGAATCCTGAGAATCTATCACCTCCCAGGTCTCTGATGCATTCTGGAGGATGCCCCCAACCTCCTACCTCCCAAGGTTGCCTATATCCATGTTTTTTCTGCTGGCCCTCAGGGCTTCAGTCCTTTTCCCTCACCTAATACCAGATCAGGCTCCCCTCTCCCACCTTACTGCCCCCCCCAACTCTGTCCATTTTCCGTTCCAGGTCCATAGCATGACCACACTTCAGAAGACCCAACAAGTAGCTAAGAGTCAGAAGCAGATAGTTGCACCCAACCAATGAACAGAAGCAGCTGACCCCTGTTGTTTAATTAGGGAAAGACTGAAAAAAGCTGAGGAGGAGGGCAACCCTGTAGGAGGACCAGCAGTCTCAATTAATCTGGACC
>NC_034593.1:145523049-145559126 GCF_900095145.1 Mus pahari | reverse complement strand
CTGAAGGGGGCTGCAACCCTGTAGGTGGAACAACAATATGAACTAACCAGTACCCCCTGAGTTTGTGTCTCTAGCTGCATATGAAGCAGAAGATGGCCTAATCAGCCATCATTGGGTAGAGAGGCCCTTGGTCTTGCAAACTTTATATGACCCAGCACAAGGCAAGCCCTGGGCCAAGTAGTGGGAGTGGGTGGGAAGGGGAGCAGAGGAGGGGGGAGGGGATAGGAAACTTTCGGGATAGCATTTGAAATGTAAATAAAGAAAATAATAATAATAATTTAAAAAAAAATCTTCAAAAAAAAAAAGATAACCTAAAACTCAAAATATCACTATACACATCTCATACAGTAATTCCATTAAGTGGCACCAGGTTAACTGGATATGTATACAGAAAATAGTGGCTTAGAATTGACTTCATTCTCATATACACAATAATCCTGTCATTCGATAAAACCAAAGGTAAAAGACAGATGAGTAAAGCTCCTGAATATCAAGTAGAAGTAATAGCTACCCAGGAGAACATTGACTGTAATTATTACTTCTCTGAGAAATGAAAAACTAAAAATGATTAAAACCACTACTGAAAATCTAGGATACTCCAAACCAATTTGTGGCAGGTTATAGAGTTTTCACAAATCAGTAAGCAAAACTCAGGCAAACCAACAGAAAAAAAAAAAATAGACAAAAAACTTGACCAGAAACTTTGTATATTTCCACAAAGATATTTTAGTATACAGTCTAAAATATCCTGACCATTCTAAGCAGAAGAGTTCAAACTGAACTACATCACCTGAAATATTTTCAGAATGTAATTTAATACTTCCATTGCCTACCAAACTTCCTAAAAGAGATAAGAAATCAGTCAATTCATGTTCCTCTGACTTCGGCTGATATGGAGCAAATCATATATTTAAGTGAATTTATCAACAAACTTTACTTCAGAGCAATGATAGCTAATAGACTGGGACACCTAAGCAAGGCTTTTTTTTTTTTTTTTTTGCACCAACCCTTCCTGCATTTAGATGTAGCATGCTTCCCCCCAGAACATGGGGCAGGACCCTCTTGAAGAAAACCACTCAGTGACATAGCAAATCAGAGAATTACTTTAACATCAGCACAAGACAGAAAAACAGGAAAAGTCTAGATCTTTTCTGATGCACCTCTGGGAAGAAAATTCTAGTTTCAATGGTATACTCTGAGTATGAAGTTACCAGCCAGGCACTGAAGACACACTCATGCACACGCACACATAATGTCTGTGTGTGCATGTGAGTGTGCGTGTGCATGCGCATGTGCATGTGTTGGAGAAGATATCTAGTTATTATTAAGACAACAGAAAGAAACAAAGAGTAATATGCCATCATCAGAGCTCTGGATAGCTAAGATGAAAAGGACATTGGAAAAAAAATGACAACTGGATTAGCAAAAGTTGAGAAAAACTGGGAAAACATTCTTGCTATGTGAAACTTCACCTAGAACCATACATTGATATATACCAACAGTCAGACTTGGATGGGAGCATACGTGAAGTGCCATTATTCACAATTGCTCTTCACTGGAAATGTTTAGAAATGTTCACCAACAGACAAGGACACTGTAATATTTAAACATCTGATGAAACATATAACATACAAAGAAGAAGACCCCTGTTACATAAAATCGCTGGGTTCATGCAGACAATACGTTGAGTCAAACAATGTCTAAGCTTTAGGCTGTGGTGATATTTCAATGAATAAAGCACAAGGGAGAGGACTGGAATATAGACCTCCATACAAACTCATACAAAAATAGGTAAATATGGTGGCTGCCTGTAAACTCAAGAAAGAGGAACAGAGGGTCCCCTGGACAACCTGGTTAGCTAGACAGACAGATACACTGGTGAGAATCAGTAGATTCAGGCACAGGAAAAACAAACAAACAAAAACCACTGTCAAAAAATAGTCCAATAAAAACCTGAAAAATGGTGAAGGAAGACATACTTCTTCCTCCCCGCAAAAATGTCTGTTCATGAACAAGTCCCCCCACACTCAAGAAAATATGCACACAGTCAAAAAGGAAGGGGAAAAACATCCCATCTCTAATGTTGGATATTCATTCCAAAGGTAGATAGCTTTCCAAACATGAAAAACAACAACAAGTCTTCAAAAGAAGGTGTTATGGTTTGAATAAGAATGGCCCACACTGGCTTGTGTATTTGAACATATAGTTGCCAGGGGATGGCACAATTTGAAAGGATTAGGAGCATTGGGAGATGTGGCCTTGTTGGAGTGGGTATGAAATTTTTGGTGGAACTGTGTTAATGGGGAAGTGTTTTGAGATTTTAGAAGCCAATATCAGGCCTAGGCCCTCTTTATATTTACATAAGAGCTATCAGCTGATCAGATATCAGATATCAGCTATACACCTCTCAATTACTGCTCCAGCATCTTCCTGCTTGCACCATCTTCCTTCATGATGATAATGGACTAAGCTTCTGAAACTATAAGCAAGCCTCAAATTAAATGATTTCTTTCAAACGAGTTTACTTGCTCATAGTATCTCTGTCCAGCAGTAGAACAGTGACCAAATCAGAGAGAATGAGAAACAAAGAAAAGGAAGGGAAGGAAAAAAAAAAAAAGAAAAAGGGAATGGGGAATGGAAGAGAAGATAATCTCAATAATAAAACTATTTTCACTTCATTTATATGAAACATAAAAAAGAGAATACTAGCCCTTAGCATTAAAACTGAAGAGCAAAGATTATTGGAAAGCGTTTTAAACTCTAGAAGGGGCATTGTGGGGTGGGGTTGAGAGAGCATTGGTTTTTTTCACTGTTCTAGCTCTGGATGTGAGTGGGTGTTAGTTAACTGGTTGTTTTCTCTCCTGAACATTCAGTGAGTATCTGGATATTTTCCTCTATAATAAACACCCAATTCAATACATATATCTGAAGGTTAACATCAAAATTAACATAACAAGTTTCTTGCTAGCATTTGATTTTTAAAACTTTTCTCACTCACTTTAGGCCACAGCTCCCTGAGCATCTTGGCCCATGTCAGCTACAAGATTAATTATAGCCATAGTCTTCACTGAATGAGAAACATTAGGACTGGGATCCAGAAGCATTTGGATGCTGTTTTGTTTTGTTGTTTTGTTTTGATATCCCTGGGTGTTTTGTGATAGCCAACACTGAAAAGCACTTCAATGAGGTCCACAAGTCTCCCTTATCTGCAGTTAAAAGCACAGGTTGTTTTTACCATTAGTACATTTCATTTGTATTCATTAACATAAAAGCACATACAAGGCAAAAATATGCATTCTTGTTCTCATGTCCATAAACATTTCTATAAGCTGAATTTTTTAATGAGATATGATTGATCTCTGAAGTTTTTGTGTTTAAAAGAAATTTTCTTTATAAATCATTACATATAAAACTTGAATTTCAGCCATATTTGGAATACAGAATTTTGTTATCTCAACAAGGATTTCATTGGGATTCATGACAAAATAGTTAAAATGTTAAAACAAGATACAATAATTTTGGTAACTTTGTAGCTACTATTGTCTCCTTTCTCTTGTGGAAACAAAAAGAATCTCACTGTTTACACAAGCTTGAAAAATTAAGCACTGTACATATCACTATATTATTATCATTATATGTGGGATTATAAGTTGTCCCCTAAAGTTTCTGACAATCCTATGAGCATGCACTGTTGTACCCTTGGGACAAGGATGACGGATTCATGTTGTCCTTAGGTTCACAGAGAGTTGACTTTAAGAAAGAGAGATCAGATGAGCTTTTAAACCCATAGTATTTTTTTTAAGTTGATACCAAGTATCCAAGAGATGAGTCTGTTTGGACAGAGTGAGAGTCAGCACTCATTTCATAAACTGCCAATAGAATGGCTAGACTAGCAAGTATTCAGAGTGGTACCCAGCTGATAACCACCAAGGAAGGGTGGCCATAGCTCCACAATCCCTATGAATCAACTTCTTCCAAAGACAGTGTACCTCAGTCCCAGCAGACAATTGCACATCAGCCTGCGTGCCTTGAGTAGAGAATCTTACTGTGCCATTCCAAGACTTAAAAAGAGTTATAAAAATGAGTGGGTAAAGGAGTCTTTTTTCAAACTGTTAAATTATGGCAATGTGTTATACTGCAATAAAAAGCTAACAAAATCCACTGCCTAGGAGTGGAACATGACTGTCATAAATAACTAAAAATGAGGACTGACCTGGGAACTGAGCAGGAGTAAGTTGGTTTTTGGAGAAGAGTGATGCATACTATACTGGGAAAAGCTTATGTTGCTCAAACACTTTTAATGGAAGTGTGAATACTGAAAATGCCATTGACACTGTTGTAAAGTAGAGCAAGAGAGCTGGATGCTTGATACTTAGTGTGGGGTAGTAGAAACTGTGCCTACAGTTGTGTATGTGTGTGTGTGTGTGTGTGTGTGTGTGTGTTTGTGTGTGTGTGTGTGTGTGAAGACAGTACTTATGTAATTGATAAATATGGATACTGTGAATATAGATCTAAAGAAATATTCAAGCAAAATAGAGAGTCAAAATCTAATTTTGTTGTTTTTGCTACCTATAATAAAATGCAATGTGATAAGTGTAAATGAGGACAAGGAGAGAGAAACAGGAGGTTATTTAAGAAGAGATTTCCTGGAGGTATGCTTCATACTTTTATGCTAGGAGAAAGGCTTGTGATTTGATTCTACTGTCCTGTGACATAACCTGGAGAGATCACAAGGTTATAATATTCATCCACAGGAGATTAAGGGTGTGTCCAGAAGATCCTCTCAATCAAATCACTTTAGGGAAGCTTTCAAGAGCTATCTCTAAACTGCAAACCAGAACCAGGGTTGAAAAGTTATTTTAGAAATCTGTAGATATGGATTTTGTCTAACAGAATGAATCCCCCATAACATACATGGAAGCTCCTTAAAATTAGGTCAGTAGAAATACTTCCCATTATAGATAAGGCTCAAAAGACTACAAAACTAAAGAAGTTTTTGACACCCTAAAATTCTATTGGAAGCACACAAATGTTCTCAACTGCAAAAGCTGTAATTTTTCATGATTGACAGGAAAACCCTGCAATCCTGAGAGTAAAACAAGATCATCAGAGACAGAGCAAAGAGCCTCAAAGGTTTACTTTCTGTCCAAGAGGTTGAGTCAAAGGACTTTATTTGCATTCTATCCACGTGGACTCCAAAATCACTTTATAATACTAACTCCTTTCATTGTCTTTCAACCATTTTTGTATAGGAAAGCCTATAACTCCCCTATGTTCGTTCCATGCATATAAGTTGGAATGTTTGGGTCTCACAGGATGATAATCAGAAGACAGATACTATCTTCTGCTTCCAAACATTCCAACTTATATGCATGGAACGAACATAGGGGAGTTATAGGCTTTCCTATACAAAAATGGTTGAAAGACAATGAAAGGAGTTAGTATTATAAAGTCATTATAAAGTGATTTTGGAGTCCACGTGGAATGAAAATGGAGCCTCCTATAGGTTATCACACAAAGTAAGCTAGGGGTATGTGGGGATTTTAATATATTTGGCCCATGGGGAGTGCCACTATTAGAAGGAGTGACCTTTTGGAATAGGTGTGGCCCTGCTGGAGGAAGTACATCACTGTAAAATGGGTTTTGAGAGTTCCTAGTGCCTCTCCTAGTCTCTTCTAGCTACAGTGGGATCAAGATGCAGAACAGTCAGCTCCTTTTCTAACACCATATCTGCCTGTGCCATGCTTTCTGCCACAATGAAAATGGACTAAATGAAACTGCAAACTATACCCAATTAAATATTGTCCTTTACAAAATAGTTGCCTTGATCATGATGTCTCTTCACAGCAATGAATCTCAAACTAAGACAGGGTGCTCACAGATAATTAAAATTTTTCTAAAGAGAAAATGTTCAAGAAATGTCTTTATTATAAGTATCTGCTTCAAGGATGCTGCCATTAAGACAAAAGGACATTGGGAGAAGATTTTCCCGAAACCTACATCCAAAAAGAGGGCTAATATCCAAAATATATAAAAAATTCAAGGAGTTAGACTCACAAAAAACAAATAATCCAATTTTAAAATGGGGTACAGAGCTAAACAGAGAATTCTCAACAGAGGAATTTTGAATGACTGGAAGAGTTAGAGGAATGACTAAAGGAGATTAAGGGGATGGCAACCCCATACGGAGACCAATAGCATCAACTAATCTAGACCCCTGCCTGATCCCAGAGACTAAGCTATCAATCAAAGAGAATATATGGGCTGGTCTGTGGCCCCTGACACATAAGTAGCAGAGGACTGCCTTTCTTATCTCACTGGGAGAGGATGTGCTTAATCCTGTAGAGTCTTGATACCCCAGGGAGGAAGAATGTGGAGGTGGGGAAGTGAGAATGGGGTTAAGGTGTTTATAGGGGGCTTTGGGAGAGCATCTGCTCAGAGGTTAAGATGCGGAGATGGGGAGAAGAATTCTTGGATGCCAGACCAAGAAGGCGGACCATATTTTGAATGTAAATAAATAAAACCACTTTAAAAAAGAGTATCTGTAATGCAAGATATTTTATTCTTTGAAAACATATTTGAAATAGGAATCCTTCAAAAAAATGAAAATGTGCTTCGAAATCTCACAGGTTTCACCCGTAGTGGATTTGAAGGTTCTACACCAGAGATGCAAAGATCTTTCTTCAGTAGTAATTTTGGAGCTGGCATCTTGGTTAGCAATCTTTACCAAGAGCTCTTTGATGTTGCTGAAATAATAGGCTTCCTCTCCTCTTTGGCAAAGGATGTGCTAATGGCTTGATGTTTGTAGTTTTTCCTGTCTTGTGGATTTATGGCAAGTGCTTAATCAGTACAGTGTATATGACAGCATTTTAAAACACAAATGAGGACAGAGCTTTCTCTCTAATAATCCTTTAACTGCAATGGATGTCATTTCCTCAAGGATTTTCTTGAATCATATATTCAACACTAATCAGGACATTTTTTTCTTTGTTTAACAAAATCTAAACTTGTATGCTTTTAAATCTCTAGATGTGTGCCACAGTTTCTTTGGCACATGATCTCTTGTGCTGTAACTGATAATAGTGTCTCAGGGACCAATGAAGTAGGAATTTCCCAGCCTTACTATTGACTATAGAGTTTTCCTGAATTTGCTGTACTCCACTGATATTTAATGGTCATTCCATGATTGGCATCTCCAAAATTCCAGAGTTTCCTACTGCAACTGGACTGCACTTTTACCAATAGCCTCTTCTGGGCTCTTTAAGGTGCCTATCCTCCACTCTGCAGGATCCTTTAATCCTAGGGCATCCACTGGTACTGATTCTGCACTATAATCAGTGGCCTCCCCTGGCTTCTTACAGCGCCAAGCTCCAGGTGCTCTCCATGACCCTTCATGTCTTCAAAACCAGAGCCACCTGGGTAACTCTGACATATCAAGTTCAGCTGCCAACATTGAGGCACATCCTTGACAACCTCTGGAACACAGCTTCTATGTGCTGACTCTCAGAAAACATTTCCCAGAATATTTCACTGTGGTGATTGCCTGTCTCTTCTTCATCACTGCTACTTTCTTAGCTCCAGCTAATCAGAACCATGGATTCTTAATTCAAAATATTCAATCGTTCCAGTAGTTTTGTTTTGTTTTGTTTTTAACTCTCAAACTTCCTACTAAAACTTCACATGCCAGGTCTCTATGCTCTGCATTTCTCTGAACATTCTTATATTTGAGTTCCCACAGAATGGCTCAGAAAACTTTGAACACTCAACAGTGTAGTTTTCTTCACCTGATGTAATTGTCTTCAGGGCTTACTGCCTAAGTCTGCTAATCTAGGCCTATTCCTGGAAGCTTCTAGCATCTGTACAGTCTCTTATCTAGGCCTGTAATGTTTTCAGCCTCTGAGGTTTACTGCTGAATAAACTCACTCTTTCTAATTCTTTCTCATCTCTTGCAGGATGGTTAAACTCAGCTGTTCTGTCTCAAACTCCTCTTCAAGCTGACTGATTCAATCTCAATTCTCTCTCTTGGCATTTCCTGAATTGTTCTGCTTGGCCTCATACTAACGTTGACATTATGTTCTAATCTTCTAGCTCCTCATTCTCTGTCTCATTCTGTCTTCACCTGTGTCTAGCTTTCTCTCTGTGTGTGTCTCTCTCTTTCTGTCTCTGTCTCTGTCTCTGTCTCTCTCTTTCTCTCTCTCTCTCTCTCTGCAACCTCTCTGTACAACTGTCCCAGTAAAACTCCCTCCTTTTTTCTCTCTCTGAGCTGCTCTCTCTTATGTTGCATCTTTTTCCTCTCTCTTCTAGTGAGAATTCTGTCAAATCTTTCTCTGATTTGTCACTTTGCCATCTGATAAGACGTCACTTTCAAACATATATGCTTCCTTCTACAAACTAACTTTACCTTCATTGTTTGGGATTGAAGATGTGTACTAAGGCTGAAGCACACCAAAACTAGAAACAGGCTCTACTTTTTCAGTAAATAATGCAATCTAGGTGTTCACAGTGTGATTAAATATCCTTCAACACAATGACTTTTTTGTCCCAAAGTTCCAAAGTCCTTCTGCAACCTTCCCCAAAACAATACAGTCAGGTCTGTCACAGCCATACTCCACTTATGGTACAAATTTGTCTTAGAGTTATTATTGATATGATGAAAAGCCATGGCCAAATCAACTTTGTGAGGAAAGAGTTTATTTCTCTCATAGTTCCATGTAACAGTTGATCATAAAAGCAGTGAGGGTAGGAACTCAAGCAGGTCAGGGATCTAAAAGCAGAATTTGATGCAGAGGTCATGGAGGGAGGAGTACTACTTAATGACTCGTGGCTTGATTAGCCTGATTTCTTATAGAACCTAGGATCACCAGCCCGGGGGGTGGCCCCACCTACAATAGACTGGGCCTCCCACATCAATCATTAATTAAGAAAATGCCCTATGGCTTTGTCTGCAGCCTGATCTTATGAAGGCATTTTCTCATCTCATATGACTATAGTTTGTGTCAAGTTGATGTAAAGCTAGCCAGCACACTGAGTTTTAACAGAAACACTCAAAAATGGGCCCTATAATTAATGAGAAATCAGCTTCAAAACACATCAAATCATGCTGAGCATTTCAGGTCACCCATTAAGCACCCTAATAATCCCCTAAGCACTCTCTTAACTCAGAGTCTAGGAGTTCTCCCTTGCAGGCTTTCTTACTTAGGAAAGACTAAATCAGCTGGTTAAAAGGAAGAAAATGGTAAGAGAAGGGAAAAATAATTAAAGGTGACCTACATTAATTTTGAAATAGAAACTTTGCCTGGGAGAAATCAAAGCATATGTGAGAGCTTTTTATTGGAAAAGATTTGATAGCAACACTCACATTAACATTTACTAGTACATATAACTCATTTTAGTAATAAGGAAACTGAAACAAAATTTATGCAACCTGCCTGTGATCACCACAGTGTCACATCCCTAAAAGGTGATGAGTTGACTCTAGACTTCAGGCACTTAGTCATAGCTCTCAGCACAACTTGAACTGTATTGTAATGGACTGTTTATTTTTTCCTATTTGTGTCAGCATTGAAAAGCCATCTTCCTTCTATTCCCCTCTGTTATTTCAGTCAGTAAATTAACACTGTTAATTTTTTGCTGCCTCCAACCCTCATCCCATCTCTTCACCTATAAACACACACCAGTTGATCAAAGGCTCCAGCTATTTCCTCAGTGAATTTAAACTAAAGCAAAATGAACATTATTCTTAAGACATGGGTAATAGCACTGAAGTGAGAAAATAATTGCTGAGCATTGTCAAAGACTACTAGAAGCTGACCAGAAACCAACATTCTTGCCAAAGAAGAGATAACTGAAGGTGACCAGTAACAGGAAATACAGGGGGTGGTGTATCAGAACCCAAGAGTAACAACTAGTCATGGGGAGTAGTCATAGTGAGAGCTCAACCTCCCATCTTGATGCTCTCTTCTCCTTTGAACACAAGTCCACTTACACATTCTAGAATTAAGAAAGTGTCCAGAAGTTTTGACACTAAACATTTCCTACAAATTTTCCTTCCTTTTAGAAACTGTGTGCTTACCCAGGAAACAATAGCAACATAAGGATCTATTTTCCTTTAACTGACCTCAATTTCTTGAAAGATTTCTCCAGAGATAGTTGTTAGAAACTGAATTTGAAATGTATTCAAAATTGCTTACCTCTGTCTCATCTAGGTAGCAATGCCAATGCTAGCTGAACAGAGTGGCCGCCATTCAATTTTAACACAAATAAATTCTTGGTTTAAATAAGTGGACCACGAAGTGTGTAACGTATAATTTTGTTTCTTGTGAGCTCCAATAAGACATTTAAAAACATATTTTATTCATCTAGGTCCTTTCTCATTTGAAAATTTATTTCATTTTTATGAGAAATGTTATATGTTTTCTGCAACATACAATATTCCAGGCTTCTATATGAGGGTACTTATTTAGTATCAAAATTGAGAAGAGAAAAAGTTAATGGCATTCTTCAGTGGACCTTGTTTATATCAAAGACTCAGGAGAATCACCCAAATATGACTGGAAAACGGAGGTATTACAAAAGTTAAATTATTTGAGTACAAGTCCTCTGAAATGGGTGTAAGATATAAGATATTCAGCAGATACAGAGAAAGATATTTGTATTGCTAATTTACTTTGCCCTTCAAGTACTCCAGATTAAATAACACAACACAAACAGAAGGCACTTTGAGCAACTTTTATCTCTAACAATACCTGCTGTTTTTTTTTTTTTTAAACCTCAGATATAAAGATAAAATGACTTTTTAGGAAAAAAAACAAATTTGTGTGAAGATATCAACCAACTTATTTATGATATTACATATATCATAAATATATATATGATATTACATATATCATAAATATAAACATACATATATATATATTGCACACACATTCCAAAGAATATAATTTTATTGCAGTGAAAAATCTTAAATTGGTAGTTTTTAAGAAAATAACAAAAACATGATTCTGAGCAACTCAGGTCAAGATTTTACTATAATCTTGTAAACTTGGTCATCTACCTGCATTGTCTATGTTTTGAGTCACAGAATAATTTATATCTATTTTACTATAATTTCTAAATATTCAAAATATATCTTAGTTTCTTAAAGTTTTTGTTAGTGATCAAGTTCTTGTTCACATATTGTCTACACTGGGCAAGCTATAAATCGGAATACATAAGTTGAAGGTTATGTATTATTTTAATTACATTTATCTATTTTAATGGACATCTGTGGCATGTTACAGCTGAATTTCTGAGAACTTAGACTTTTGAAAAACAGGGGATCCCATTTTTTATAACTACAAATAACTTATTCTAAAAAATGATTTTGTGCTGTATTTTTCTTCCAAAAAAAAAAAATACAAAAGGTACAATAAACCAGAGGTAAAAAATCTTGGTATATATTTCCAACACATGCTCTGGTGTTTGCTCTCCTTTAGAGTACTGTACACATGTCCTGCTGAGCCTTGCAGCATGGTTTTATATGTGTACTGATTTTCTAGCTGCCTCTGTCTTCTACGCAAATAACAACAACAGGAGGCAACTTTACTTTTCTATGAAAGAGCTGATTTTTAATTTTCTGTTTATGACATTAGTGGCTCCCCTATTGGGAAGAAATACGGATGTCATGCCACACACTGAGCCATGTCATTAAACAGTCTCTACCCTGCCACACCTCCAGCTTGCTGCCTCTCGTGGCACTGCAAAATAATTATGTAATAAAAGTATGTTCAATATTGTACGAGTCTCCGAAGCATACGATGAACTCTAAAATGCTACTGATAGGTTCCCTGACTCACCACCAGTGGAGAACAGAGCTGGCTTATAGGATGAGATCCAATTTAAGCTCTTGTTTTGAGTAGGGTCATGTGCACTGTTCAGTAGCAACAGTATTACAGTAATTGACTCTTCTATTGAGCACAGAGTAGATGTCAATGGTATGATGCAGCCGAATGGCATGTTAATGAGTCATTGACACTGTCTCAAGCTTGTGCTAGAGGACAGGGCCTGGCTTTTCTACAAGAGCTGCATTAAATGGAAAGACTATAGATATTAAGTCTATGAAGTATTGGTCTCATGTGAGATTGACCTTGTCCTATTTAAGTTGAAAGGTTTTATCTTTTAGAAAAGATGTACTCCAAAACTTTAGCAAACATTTATCTGATTAGAAAAACATATATTAAGAGAGTTGATATGTATAAAGTTAAAATGTACTTTAAACATAATGACATAATAGAAAGTTTGGGTTTTTTGTTTGTTTGTTTGGTTGGTTGGTTGGTTTGTTGGTTGGTTTTTTGGTTTTTTTCGAGACAGGGTTTCTTTGTGTAGCCCTGGCTGTCTTGGAACTCACTTTGTAGACCAGGCTGGCCTCGAACTCAGAAATCTGCCCACCTCTGCCTCCCAAGTGCTAGGATTAAAGGCATGTGCCACCACCGCCCAGCGAAAGAATAATTTTAAGCTTCATGAATGGGGTGATGTCTTAGTACTCATATCTAGATGGAGAGATTGAAAGTCTTTACAGAAGTAATCATCTACGATACGTCTTAGAAGATTCCTAGGGTTGAAATACCAGATGAAAACAAAAAATGCATTAAAATTCAATAAATATAGAATAACATGAGTAATATACAAAAGATGAGGTGCATTAGGTGAAAGTCTTAGCACAGGAGGCTTGGGTCTTTTAAGACTAGCTATTTTAAGAATAAAAGCTCATCTGTAAATAGGACTGGTGTGAGATGCTAAAGAAACCCTTAATATTTACATAAGAAGGACTTCTAAATTTATCACTCAGTAAGAAGTTCCAGATGTGCTTAGTGCCCAGGTAATTAATAAGTTGCCATATATAAACACAAACTCTTTCTTCCGTAACCTCATTTCCCAGGGTATGCCTTTTATGTAGATTTCAAACTTTGGTTCTTGAATTTATCTCACCAGTGTATCCTATGCACACACAAATGTAGTCTCTCTCCAGGCTGTCTTATCTGTGGCTGTTTTGCTAACACCTATTTGTTTCCACCAAGAAAACCACATGGAACCCAGCTTAAGAGTTCAGCTAAGAATTTTCCAATTTTAGGATGGCATAAAAGCATTCCACAGAAACTTTACTTCACATTTTGAATTAGACTTCATGTACGGAATGAAGCTCTAGTGATATTACACAGGGGCAGTGAGCCACAAATCTAAAAGACTGTGAACACTGTGTAAACAGCTGCTACTGTCAGGCTGGTAGAGTGGCAAGAATTTATTGGATACAAATGCTCAATAAAATGCATGGGTCAGTACTTTACTAGGAAGTGGGGTATGTCATGGGTAGATTTTCCATCTTATATCAGTATCCTGACTTGTAAGGACAACAATGTGTATAGACTTTAGGGTGTAGAACTGAATCTTCAGGACAGGCCACAGGAGAGGGCTCAGAATCAAGGCTAGAAGATTTTATCATTGCCCGAATTCTTCTGGGGATGTGGATAGGAAGCAAGAAGCTGGGGTTTAAGGGCAGACCAAAAAGATGGCAGAAATATATATTTGGGTATTTGTAATTAATGAATCAACACATTAGTCAAATACTTTCCAGACACCTGGTTGTGTAAGGAATGTAATTTTCAAATTGGTGACTCCTTCTCAGTTCACTTTCTGCCCACAAACTTCTGAATTCCATCAAAAGTGCTTTCCTTAGGCAAATATTGACTTTTTATACATGGACAGACTATGTTTGAATAAATTAAATATTTATTTGCTGAATTCCCCACACCCTCTTCTGTCTTTCTTTTATCAATTATTTTAAAGAATTCTGAGAACTAAGAAAAAGAAAATATTTGATGTGGGGTAAAATTACCTACCACATCACAGATGAATAAATATATTGATATAAGTGAATTTAGAGTGAAAAAGGACATCCTTACTTTAAGAATGTGTTGTGTACAGTGCTGTTTTTATTGGGCTGGCTGGCTAGACATACCTTTATACACTATTTTTGGTATTTCCTACTATTCAAAATAAGTATGTATTAAAGTATGTATTTTGGCCCCAGTCCAAACATAAACATGGAGGTTAGTGTTATATCCATATTCAAACTAAAATTGAGATGGTATTTTAGATTCTCTACTTCAAAGCAGAATTAGTGTTAAATCAGCCTTAGAGATATACAGACAAAAAATACATTCAAGCTGAATGTTGACATGATTCTATAACATTTGGCAGATCCTAAGGCAGCTTTTGTCTTAAACTAAAATTCTAAAACTAAATTTCTTCTTTGACTGTGAAATCTTTTCCTACTGTATGGACAATCCAGCAGACTAGTAACTCTCAATGTTGTGTTTTTCAAAAGACCATGCTATATTGTGAATTTGGTCAATACTATTGAATTTCTCATGTTGAATGACAGCACAAAATATTTCCTAATTTAATGCTTAAAGAACAGAAAATCAACTATTGTAGGAAGGATGGAGACTGACATTTAATCTCTCCCATGTCAATATTACCCTCAAGCATACACTAAATACATAGAAGATAATACACAGATTATAACTGACTTGAGATATGGCCAAAAATTTTTAAAAGTCTGATCAAAAGACAGACATGTCAGAGTACAAAGCTATCAGCTAGACAACTAGAGCTTGCTCATATTTGTCTTCAGCATCCTAGAAGTGATTCTGTTTGAATCAGAATAGTGACCATTATGTTTTTAAAATTTATTATTATTATTATTATTACTACCATTATTATCATTATTATTTTATTATTGGTTGTGGTATGTTCATGTGTACATGCATACATGATTACATGTGTGTGTGTGTTGAATGTGCTTGGCACAGTGTACACATTTTGGATATCAGAGACTAACTCGATGGAGTTGCTTTTCTTTTTCTACTTTTATTAGTCTCTTGGAATCAAACTCAACTTTGTCAGGCTTAGACAGCAAGCACTTTACCAGTGGAAACGCCTTGCAAATCCCATTGGTCATGTTTCTCATGTTTAGTCACAACCCAAGTGATTTTTCATTTAAAAACATTTCCATTCAAGCGTTCAGTTTTTCTGAATAAGTGGAAACTCAGAAAGAAATGCCTGGTGTCTCCTTATTGGAGCCCTGTCAGAACCTGGATTAAATGGGCAGGCCTTTTAGTCACAAGCATCACTGAGTTCAGAAAAGCTCTGAGCAAACTTCATGGCTTGAAGTTAAATAAAGGGCTAGTGGAGAAACTCTAAGAGTTCAGTTTTATATTCAACATGGAATTTTACATTGCTTTCCCCCACTCAGAGCAAGTTTTGTGGGTCTTCCTGTCACTACTGGGCATATCTAAAGTAACTTCCTTCTACATTCTATATTTTTGTAGACATTTTTCAGATTTAGGGTAAGGAGATCACTTGTGCTGATGAAAATAACACTTCAGAAAATGAAGATCAGGATTGAGAAAATTCCCTACTATATCAGGTGGGGCTTAAATTAGACAAGTAGCCTGAGATAGAACAAATAAAACAAGGAAGACATTAAAACAAAAACAACATGAAAACTGAGGTAGAGATGTATGGTAAGAACCACCAAAAAGTGAAAAGGGAAGATAAATATATCCCAATGAGCCTTTGGAAGGAGCCAGATTCAACAGGTAGCTTGAATTTAGGGATTTTGACATCCAGAATTGTTACAGTATGTATTTTGCTTTGTGTGTGTGTGTGTGTGTGTGTGTGTGTGTGTGTGTGTGTGAATTTGTTGAGGCAGTGCTTGGAGGTAAGCTTCCTGACTAAAACATCTTGTACTTGAGACTCTGAACCCATGGGAATCAACTGTCTATAGCTTTATAACAGTGACTTCACACTCAACGGATGAACATAAAGCAAGAATATGATGTGATCCAGGTCCGTGTCTTCATAGACAGCTATTCTGCAAAAGGATCAGAAACCTTGCTATGTGCTTCCAGGTAGCATCCATCTCGTAGGATGTCTTTTCCCTAAAGACAGCTGCTACAATCTCAGGGAACACCACCATGCAAACAGACTCACATATATCCTTCCCTTGTCATCTCTCTAGAAAAATCTGAATTTCTGCTCTGAGGGGAGGAGACTACACAAAGCTGTGAATGTAGATCCAGAGGATTGTGGATGACATTGGAGAAAAACTGGACAGATGAACCCATGGGTGATGACAGTGAGGAAGCAAAGTATGGAATCCTGACTCCTCATCAGGCTCCAACCTCAGGCTTCTTCAGTGTCATTCCCTCAGAGAGCAATTGTGCTTTAAGACTCACTTGTTAAATAAAATAAAACATCCCAATGACATGCAAACTAGTCTCTGATATCTATAGGTGTCAACAAATGCGACCTATCTATCTACTTATGAATTATCTGTCTATATCTATCATCTGTCACCTATTTATCTGTTGTCTGTATATGTATATGTCTGTGTATATATGTATGTATGTATATATGTATGTATGTATGTTCTTTCTTAAACACTTGAAAAATTAATGAGTGACTAAGATATCGAATGGCCAGAGATTGTCTGTCTCTTCTTTCTCTGCAGTCTTGGTCTATCAGTTACCCGTGCCTATCTGTGCCAAAAATGTTAGAATTCATGATCCCTTTCATTTTTAAAATTTTTATACTGAGAGTACTGGTTTCAAAATCTGTTCACAGCTAAATGTTCTAATTTTGCCAGTTATTCAGTATCATAAAATAGAAATACCCTAAATAATGTTCACAACTTTAAGGAACTGACACAATATGAAATGAAATTTCTCTCTCTCTCTCTCTCTCTCTCTCTCTCTCTCTCTCTCTCTCTCTCTCTCTCCTCTCTCTGTATGTATATGTTTGAGTGTGTGTGAGTGTGTGTGTGTGTGTATGTGTGAGTATGTGTGTGTTTCAGTGTGTGTGTGAGTGTGTGTATGTTTGAGTGTGTGTTTGTGTGTGAGTGTGTAAGAGAGAGTGTGTGTGTGTGTTTGTGTATGAGTGTGTGTGTGTGTGTGTGTGTGTCTGGTGATTCACACAGGTGCAAGTTCATGTCCATGTACACATGCATAAGGAGGCCAGAGCAAGACTTCCAAGTTTATGCCTACATCATATCCTCCTGCCCACTCCCTGGAGACAGGGATTCTCACTGCACAAGAATGCTGTTTCAGCCCGAATCACTTCAGCAAGCTCTCAGGATGCACCTCAATAGCTAAAGTACAGGCACAAATATCCACATTTGGCTTTTTATGTAGGTTCTAAGGGTTTGAACTCAGGTTCTCGTGCTTGAAGATAAGCTCTCTTGCCCATTGAGTAACCTCCCAAGTCCCCATGGTATAACTCTTCCTGATTGTAGTTAAATACATCTGCTTTGTTACTATATTTTTATTTCATATCTGTGTATTCTCTCTGTCTACTTTATGTGTCTTTGATTTTTGGTTTTTGGGCCATTGAGACATTCTATCAGCACAGTTCATGCTAGCTTTCTTTTGCCTCAAATTAGTTCAATTTCTAAACGATACATATTTTATGATATTCATAAAATATGGTGTGTTCTGTACCTCTCCAGTCCAAGATATGGTATCATAATTTATGTCGTGGTACATATATTATATATCGTTAAGTATAAGTTCGCAGAGTGGCTGATGACTTATTTCATGCTTTCTGTGACATACACACATGGATCATACAATGAGTAAAAATGTACATAAAATGTTCATTGAAGACTAGGATTGCATATTCTAAATAATGCTACTAATTTAAACAACATAGAAAAGTATTTAAATTAAAACCTTGTCAAAGTGACCACCTTCCTCAGTTTGCCTTGTTAGATGCCAAATATCTCTTATTCTACTTATCCTTGAGAAAAACTTGGTATTGTAAGGGACTATGAGGGACTATGAGACCATTCTGCCCACGATGTCACTGAGTCCACAGGCACTGTGTTTAACTTTCTTGGTAAAACTTGGTCCTTTCCTCAGATTAACACAGTTGCTTCTCCATTGCTCTGCACTGAAAGCTCCAGAGATACACTGAAGAACTTGCTAATGGAAAGCTCCAGAGATACACTGAAGTCCTTGCTAATGGAAAGGAACCCATATATATCATGTAAAACCTCAAGCTCAGACCACTAAAATGTAAACCCATCTACTGCAACTCAATGTCTTCACTCTCCTTTTCATATAGAAACCCAAGGATGTTCAACAGCCCAGAGTCCCCTGAATTTCTTTTCCTTGCATCTAGCACTTACATTGCATTTACTTTTCTCCATGCTTAGAACATCCACCATAATTGATCCATACATAAAGGAACATATAATCAGTGATAGGCATCATTACATATTGTATGTTTGATATAGGCTTACATAGTAAAAATATATGAATAAAATAGAACATTTTTTTGGTAAAGAAGCAAAAGGTTTACCTCATTTTAAATGTAGAGAGCCATAAACAGAACACTTCAGTCTCAAAGTCCTATGGACACATGTTGCTTCTTTTAAGAATTACTCATAAAATAAAGACAAGATGATGGATAAAACTAATTTAAATGTCTGAGCTTTAGGCTATGATTATAAAGGTAAATGATTCTAGGTTGAAAATAAAAATGAAGGTTTTTATTAGAAGAGAATATTCATAAAGAAAATTTATATTAATATATGAGCATACTATTATCCCTTTCTAAAAATTATAAAAGAATAATAAAAAAGAAGTATATTAAATTTATCCTATGTTGTCTAAATTTTCAATGAATTATTTTTTTGTTTTAAAAGACCTGAATTTTTCAAAACAAGTAAACTGCTTTTGTACACAAATTGAAGCAATAAAAGCCCACTTGGTTTTGAAATGACTTTTATATTAACAATCTGTTTTCTAATGGGACAAAAGCAATTCAATGTAATAAGTATTTTCTGTTTAAGGTCACAAGAGAAATTATATCCTAGAATAAGTTGTATGCTCTGGCTTGGATCCTAAGTGTTCCCAAAGGCCATGTCTTAACATGGTTAGACATGGTTGCCAGCCAATGGTGCTCTTGGGAGACTCTACAACCTTGAAGAAGTGGGAAATAGTGGAAAAAAGTGAGGCCTCTGTGCCCTTGGAGGTGATACTGCAACCTTAGCTTCTCCTTCTCTTTTGCTTCCATGCTGCCATGAAGTTCATCAGCAGCTTCTACCATGTGTTTGCCACAAAGTCAACCTCACCAGAGGTTCAAAGCAATACAGCCAACAAATGACCCTGAAACTGTGGCCAAAACAGATATTTCCTCTTTTTAATGTTTTCCTTTTCTTTTGTTTTTCTTTCTTTCATTCATTCTTTTTGTAACAGAAATAAAAATATAACATAATACCCAAAATCTTTTTTTTTTCCCCGAGACAGGTTTCTCTGCATAGCCCTGACTGTCCTAGAACTCACTTTGTAGACCAGGCTGGCCTCAAAAATCAGAAATTCACCTGCCTCTGCCTCCCAAATGCTGGGATTAAAGGTATGCACCACCACTGCCTGACTTTTTTTAACTTTTTTTTTTTTTGAGACAGGATTTCTCTGTATAGTCCTGGCAATACCCAAATTCTTAATTATAATTCTATTTTAACTCATTGTGATGGTGTGAATAGGCAAGATGCTCATAGTCTGGTGTCTAAATGCTTGGCCCAAAGGAAGTGGCACAGTTAGGAGGTGTAGCCTTGTTGGAGTAGATGTGGCATTGGAGGAAGTGTGTCACTGTGGGGGAAGGTTTTGAGGTCTCCTATATTCAAGCTACACCCAGTGTGTCACACTGTCTCCTTCTGCTGCCTGGAGATCAAGAAGTAGAACTAATTACTTCTCCAGCACCATGTTGCCCATTGTGACAATACCTGTGAAACTATAAACCAGACTCAATTAAATAAGTTGCCATGGTCCTGGTGTCTCTTCATAGCAATAGAAATCCTAGCTAAGATACCCAATGTGGCATCTGAACTCTTAGAAATTTCCCTTCTTTTTGTGTATGAGGAAGATAATGTAACAAGTAAAGTCTGAGGGTTTCTTAGGTTTCTTTTGGTATTCATATGCTAAACTGCTTAAGGTCACAGGTCTTTTCTGTTTTCTTATGTATTATATTTTTAATTCTAGAGCTTTAACAGCAACACAAGTCCTACTTTTAAGGTTTATTTGAGCGATATAGGCAAGCTGGAAGGAACCAGAAGACATACCATTCTTTTCTCTGGCAGCAGCCAGTAAATGAATAGGCTTCAGTGGGTGGGAAAGAAGAAACCATGACGCCCATATTTCAGGCATAAGCAAACTGAGGACTGTGTGCACAGAGAAGTTACTATTGGTTATTTGATAACCTAGTAATGATGCCTGTGAACTACAACCTTCTGTGCAAAGCTTTTTGTAATAGCAACAATGCATGTAGAGGGTAGAAATGTCAAGTTTATGGTGTGCCTGTCTGCATTCAAATCTGGTCACTGGAGCTGAGCTGTTATGCAATCCAAGTAATTAAGATCTAGGGTAGCTCTTTTGAAATATCTGTCTCCTGCAAAGAAGAGATTCAAAAAAGGCAAAAGCCTATCTTCCCTCATAGAACTGAAAGTATTAAGTGTATTATACCTTTTAGTAACACACACACACACACACACACACACACACACACACACACTTCTGTGAAATCCAAATCATCAAAACAAGAGAACCCTGGTCATTCCACATGCTCATTCCACCCTCAACCTGAAGGATTCCTTCAGAAATTTGGTCAGTTGTATCAGTTAAATATCTTCCAAAAATTTTTCCCACCTGTGTTCAGTTTGACCATTAGTAACATCTCTTGCCAAGACTGTAGGATTTGTGTTCTAACTCACTGTGTCTTGTGTCCTGTCCCCCATTGTGTTTCCTTCCACACTTATGACCTCCACTAGGTAGAAAATGGAGCACTGACTACAAATTAAAAACCTTCATTCTTTCCCAAATACCTACAAAGAAATGCCTTATCTCTGTTTCAAGTTTCTTTTGAATGTTTGTAGAGATTTTAGAACCTTGTTCCACATTGAGTACATCAAAGATAGTTGGAGTGTTTACCAATTAATGCAGGGAATTCTGAAGCTGGGTTCCTGGTATCATCCTTTGAAAAACTCTTGTGCCTCGAGTCAATCTTTCCTTCTCTACACATGCCTTTTTGTTTTTGTTTTTTTTTTTTCCTGCTCTGTGCTCTGTGTTCCTTTCTCTGCCTTGTAATCCTAGAAGAAATGAGCTTAAGGGGTTTGCAACCCCATAGGAAGAACAATGATATTAACCAACCAGATTCCCCCTGCAGGGCTCCCAGGGACTAAACCACCAAGCAAAGACTACACATGGAGGAACCCATGACTCCAACTGCATATGTAGCAGAGGATTGCCTTATCTGACATCAATGGGAGGGGAGGCCCTTGGTCCTGTGAAAGCTTGATGCCACAGCATAGGGGAATGCTAGAGGGTTGAGGCAGGGGTGGGGGCGAAGGGGGAGTGTAGAGCACCCTTGTAGAGGCAAGAAGAGGGAAGGGGTTGGGGATTAGTGGAGGGGAAACTGAGAAGGGAGACAACATTTGAAATGTAAATAAATAAAATAAACAATAAAAATAAAAGAAATGACATATGATATTCCTATTTAAAAACAAAACAAACAAACAATAACAACAACAAAACACTTGGATTCTAGAAAAATGTCTCTCTGTAAAACAACCCCTTCCAACAGGAGTTAGGATCCCCAAAAGGCATCTTTCTTACCTATAAGTAAGACTGATGTGGTATAGACCCACCACATTTTTTCATGTGATAAGCTGAAAGTACTCCACTCAGAAATGTACAAAAAACACTGCTGATTCAACGTAACCATCTTCTCTATTTCCCCTGTGCCTGAATTTGATCTGTATTTTCTGTGAAGTGAGTTTACCCTGTGACCTGCCAAAGCACCTAAGAGAATCAGCTTAAAAGAGGCATACCCAGATGTTCTCATTGCTGTGTGATGCTACTGAGGTAGAACATCAAACCAAGTTGTATGTAGTGCAACAAAGGTATGTCTCTCATAATGACTTGGAGATATAGAGCCAACAAGGATCTGAGAACAAAATGTATTTCAAAACTGTGCCTCCACTGAGGTACGTCCAGTGAAAACCCACTTCTATTGACCCATTAATCTAGTTAGAAACCTCAGGATCTAAACACCTCTGGATAGTGCTTCTATCCAAAGTTCATGACAGCTACATCTGAGTCTTGAGGGGAATGTTGGGTATCCAAGCCACAGCAATCAGCATGGGCTTTACTTAGAGGCTGGAATGCAAAGAAAACCCACAGAGAAGTTTCTCACAAGATTTTACTGGTTGAAATGAAGACACATTCTGGTCAGCTCTCCAGTTAGTCTGCCTATTAGTCCCGCTTCCCACAGCCATGCCTCGTGGGTAGAACAGGTAGGAAGCAATGGTTTTCTTCTTCCTCCCCAACAAACCCCAACTTAATGCAATAGTTCCTGTTCAGAACTATAACAGAATTAGTCTCTAAAATAACTTATTAAGTATGGTGAAATGGCAGGATTGAGAAATAAAATACCTATCATTAATTAGTAAGTTTTCCTCATGGGACCAAAATGTACTAGAATCTTAAAATGCTGAAGAGAACTGAGGTCTCAGGCTGTACCACTGTACCTCAGTGGTAAAATAATCCTTATTCACAAGGTATTGGGTTTGGTTCCAGCAACTGAAGGAAAAAACAGTAATTGGAAAGAAATGAAGTTACTGTATTATGGATGAGATTCAATTATGGAAAGTAATTTTCAAATCACTGATTAAATGGCCTTTCTTAACATATATTAGGCACAACTTATTAGGCAGGTCAGTTTCTGTGACTATTTTCCTAGGGATTATAGGGAGAAAATGACTGTAAAACACTTTTTTTTTTTTTTTTTTTTTTTTTTTTTTTTTGTTATTTTTTATAAGTTTCATAGTGGTTTTACTAAGAATTGCTCTGTTCAGTTTCTCTTGGGCTGTGATGTGCAGACAATCAATGTTGGGTTCTGTTTGCATGTGAAAGTTGGGCAGGTCCACATATCATGGATGACTCTTTTTTAGTGCAAAGTTCTCAATAAAAACTAATTCTTCTACAATATTTGTTAATTGCAACACACTACAAGGCAGCATGCTATGCATTCATTTTTCAAGCTTAGCTTTAAATTTTTATTGTTCTTTGGCTTGAAATTATATTATGTACAAGTAGAATATTTAGATTCTTTAAGTTTACAAATTGAGCATTTTATTATGTTCCAATTCTGGGTATATTAAGAAATGATTATTTTTGGCTCACATAGTGAAATCATATTACTAAGATGTATAGGTGTGATTAGAAACGCTTCAGTATTCGAAGTAACATGATGACTTCTGAAAGTGATATTTATGGTTGGTAATATGTGTGCTCATCATTCTCTATCTGAGCTCATGACATCTTAAAGATTGGAATAAGCTAGTCTTATTATAATAATAAAATATGCAATAAAATTAAAAACAAATCCAGGAAACAAAAGTTCACAAATTCCACCGCTACAGCAAATCGTATGACTCATGGGAATGGCAATATAATGAAAAAGAGGCAGAAAATAATCAGCATAGTTTATCTATGAAGAAAATAGTAGGACCAGGGCTTGGAAAAGACAGCTGAGAAATGTGATTTGCGCTTTTAATTTCTAATGTGGGTTTCCGACACACTTGGCAGTTAACCTGTCAGAGTAGCTTGTTACCTACAATTGTTGGAATTAGGGTTAACCTTAAGTTTGTATTAATTCACATCTGGGTAGAAAAGAGCTTCCCTTACCATTAGGGTAATGTTCCTTTATGAAAAAAGTCTCTAAATTGTCTTACCATTCACCTACAAAAATAACATGAAACATATGTGTATTTTAAAGGTCAAAGTTACTATAAAATTTTCAAGTAGCAAATTTAGTCACGCCCAGTTTGATTATGGCTTCACATCTGGGGATGTTTTTGTATATGATCAGTTTTTTTTTTTCATATCTGAGTGAGTACCCAGGGCTTCCTTTTCTGAGTACTTATAAATGATAATGATTTTTAGTCTGGTGTCTATGCCCTTCTTTTTAGCATATGGAGACACTATTGATTTGATAGTGTTGAGATTATAGGAAACTTCTTTAAACTTTCTAAACACATTTATAAATTTTAAGAGGTTTTGTTTTGTTTTAAACATTCATTGAGAATTCTAGAATCATAATTCTACCATCTGGAAATAGTTATAGTTATCTCTTTCCAACCTATACCATTTAATTTTTTATTTTATTACAGTGAGCAATAAATCTAGCACTGCCTTAAATAGAGTGGACCGTACTGCCATGTTCACAATAATTTAAGGAAAGCATTGTTTTTCATTATTGAATAGGGTTTTAAATGTAGGACTTTCACAAATGTTTGGCTCACAAAGAGGGTCTTATCCTAATTTTTTGAAATCTGCTACACATACTTTTCTATCATGAGTCAGCATAAGATTTTTAAAATGCTTAATCTATACCAGATAATTATGAAAATTGATTGATTTTCAAATGTTCAACCAGCTTTGCATTTCTGGAATGAATAATAAAATTGGTTGTGGCATATCAGTTTTACATGTTGTTGGATTATTCTTCATAAGATTTTGAAAAATTTTTAAATCTTTGTTGTATAGTCTTTGTCTGGTTGACACCAGGATAATCACCTGGATGATTCAAGTATTTAAATGAGTTAGAAAGCATGTATTTCTTATATTTTCTGGAATAAATATTAATTATCTTTTAGAAGTTTTAGAAGCCATGTGCAAAACCAACTGACTCTGGGGATTTTTATTTCAAGAACTTTTAAACATTAAAAACACATTAAAATAAATCTGATTTATTCACAGTACTAGTATAATCAGGCTATTTTTTCAAATTTATTGAATTTTTGGTGGTTTATGGTTCATAAGAAATTGAATTCTTTCTTCTGCATTGTCATACCATGGACATGAAATTGTTTATAACATTATACCCTTCTTTTTATTTATTTATTTTTTTTTTTTTTTGAGGATGGAAGGGTTTATTTTTGGCTCACAGTGTGGGGTACAGTCTATCAAGGCAGGGAAAGCATGGTAGACTTTGAGGCAGCCGGTCACATCATATGCACGGTCAGGAATGAGAGGGAATAGGCTGGTACACAGCCTCTTTTCTCCCCTTCATGTATTCCAGGACCCTAGCCCATGAAAGGATGCTGCCATGAAAGGTGTGTCCTTCTGCCTCNGTTAACCTGACCTAGATCTTCACAGCACACCCAGAGGCTTGTCACCTGTGTGATTCCAGACCCTGTCAGAGTGGTAATATGGACCATCCCAGCTCTACCCATTGCTACATTATACCCTTCTTAACATTATAATGGCAATATATTGGTGATTGCTCCAATTTCGTTATTAATATTTATGATCTCTGTATTCTGTCCATTTGGGAAGATTTTTGTTTGTTTGTTTTGCTATGTTTATCAATATAATTTATGTTCTAAAATGACAAAATGCATGTTTCGTTACTTTTCCTAATGGTTTTTCTTTTTTCAATTGTACTGATTACTGTACTTTTAAAAATTATACTCTAATTAACTTATTTCATGTACTAGATGTTTAGGGCATGCTTGAAGGTCAAAGGACAATTCACAGAAGTCAATTCTCTCCTCCAGCATACAGGTTTTGTGATGCAAACTCACATTTTCAGTCATGGCGAACAAGCACCATTACCTAGAGAGCTGTTTCACCAGCCTACTGTCTTTAGCGCTTCTCTGTTCTGTTATGAATTTGTCTCACTTTTAATTGTTTTCATTACTTAGGTAAATAGCTTATCTTTTTTTTATTTGATACTTTGGAACTTTGGGTAAGTGATATTTCAGTTGCCCTATTAACTCTATAGTGGATTCCAAGCCTGTGTAGGACTGCACTTGGTAAGATTCACCAGCCTCAGAGAAGAGGGCAGTAAAAAGCCTCTCGGGTCACTTAGTTGATCCATATGAGACCTGCTTTCAATGCCTTGTTGTTGGGTAGTGATACCCAGGAAGTCAGTCCCTAGGGAAACTGAACTCTCTCTGGTTTAGCTTCCCACTGTCTTGTCAAAGGAATGTTACTTTTTTTCCCAATGGGCACACAACCTTACTCAAACCACCAAAGGAGTAGGAGATGTGTAAAAATGGTGGTGAACTCAAGTAGTGCAAGTATTGTCCAGAAAGTTTCTCTGTTGCCCATACACATTGAAAGAGTTGATTTCAAAGCATTCTTGTCTGTGCCCATTGTTGGCCCGATGTATGATCACAGCACCTTGTCTGAGAAGTACTAAGAACTCATTAATGAGTCACTCTTTAATTCTGGGGGCATGGGGATCCTAAATTGTCCATTTTCTTTCTACATTTGTAATTTTCCAGTCCTTGTTTATTTTTCTAGGTCCAAGTTCTTTTCAGTACACTTGTGATGGCCTGGGCGAAATGAGGCTACTAAATCATGGAGGAACAAGTGGTCTCACACCTCTTCTATGTTTCTTTACTTTTAGATTTGCATAGGCATGACTGCTTCTCTAACAATGTTAACTTCATGAGGAGATCCTACTCATCCTTAAGAATCTCATGAGCGAGTCTCTTGGTTAAGGTAGATACAGAAATCCTCTGTGTATCCACAAATTCTTGTGCATATCTTGTGTGTTTCCAATCACATTGCCTTTATTTATACTATTGTCTTGAGATGATTTTTTATGCTATTGTGTGAGAGATTCCTATTTTGTTATATTTTTGAGATAGGGTATATCTATGTAGCAGCTCAAGCTGGCCTGTTCTCAGATTCCTCGTATGTCATCTTTCTGCATGCTGGAGTTATAGGCGTTTACTCCTATGCCTGGCAGAAGAGTCTTAGAATAGAGATTTCAGCCCTACTCATCTTTATATACCTAATAATTAATACCTATATTATATCAGATGCTGAATACTCCTTGCAATTAGTAGGGATTTGAAATATTAGAAAAATGTTTCATATTTCCTACCACAGTGGACACTCTATTACATCAGTTAGTGCAGTGGTTCTCAACCTTCCTAATGCTGTGACACTTTAGTACATTTCCTCATTTTGTGGTGACCCCCAACCATAAAATCATTTTGTTGCTATTTCAAAACTGTAATTTTGCTACTATTATGAATTGTAATGTAAATATTTGATAGACCCCTGTGAAAGGGTCATTTGAGCAGTTGAGAACTGCTGTATTAGAGAGAATCCCAAGAACTGGATATTTCAGTCAAATTTTATAGGCAAGAAAACTGAGAATTTTAATTTCATGTTGACACAAATCATGGAACAATGCCCTGCTTTCTGAATCAGAGGAAATAAGGCCTCCTGTTTATATATGCTTTGTAGAGTAGGAGGGTAGATACATACACTTTTAACTTTTTTAAATAAAAAACTGTGAGAATCATACCAGAAAGAAAACTCATATTATTAGATTCATTTCTTGATATTTGATCACAAACCTCTACACTAAAAATGAACAATTGTGAGGGAAGTGTTATTACTATTGTTTTCCAGTCCCAAACCAGTGAGATTAAAGTTGAAAATATCTCTGTGACAGAAATACAGAAATGAAGTATTAACACTGTGTGGCTTTATCCATAATTGTGCCACTACAAAATGCAAAATTTTAATTTTATTTACATTTGTAACTAAAATTGCCCATTTGAATCTTGGTAGACAGCTAGATGGTCTAGAGTAACTGAAAAATTAACATTCTGAAATATGATAAGTCAGAGTTAAATTTGCTTGTTTTGACTAAAAACATGCTGAAGTAGAGCTGTTGATTTGACATAGGATCTGTAACATCTCAGCTCATTTAAATTAAATGCTTCTGTGACCTCAATCTGGATGCCTAGTGCTGATGCGTAGGAATGAATGCTGCTTGATTGAGGTAGTAGCAAGAGAGTGCACTGGGTCTCTAAGACCCACTTTTTGAACAACATTTTTACTAAAATAAATATAACCCATTATATAATTTCGGAAACTTTCATTCTGCCAGTGTTTCGGAGATAATCAGTGAAAGTCTATTTATACTGGGTCAGAAAACCTTGCATCAAAGTTAAACAACTTTTTTAAGAGAAAATAAGTTAAAGCAAATTCAAAGTATTTATTTTAACATTTTCTGCTTCTATAAAATACACCATTTTATTCTAGGTCAAAAAATCATAACTATATCCCTGAATTGTGTTTGAGAAGAAGTACTGAGGAACACACACCTGTTACTTACCCCCACAGTTCTAAATGATTGTGTCTCTAATAATATTTCTTAGGTTTTTGTGACTTTGTGTAGTTCAGTATTGTTTAAATTACCTTTATGGTCTCATAGCTCTAAAGCCAATGTGTTCCTAATTATTTCCCTTAAAAAAATGTGTCCATCTGAACTAGAAAATATCATCCTGAGTGAGGTAACTCAGACCCAAAAGGGCATACTAATAAGAGGATATTAGCCAAAACAAACAAACAAACAAACAAACAAGCAAAAAAAGTACAGAATACCCAAGATACAATCCACAGAACTCAAAAAGGTCAACAAGTGGAAGTGCCCAAGTGAGGACACCTCATTCCCATTTGGGAGAGAGAAGAAAACAATCACAAATGGGGAGGTAGGGAGGAATCTGGGAAGTAAAGTGGATAGGTTGGGGTAGTAAGGGAGGTGAGAAGGGAAAGAAAAGGACTGAAGCCCTGAGGGCCAGCCAAAGTATGGTATCAGGCAAGCTCAGGAAATAGGAGGCTGAGGGGACCCTCCAGAATGCACCAGAGACCTGGGAGGTAAGAGACTCTCAGGACTCAAAGGGAGGGATCATAGATGAAATGCCCTACAGTAGGGAGAGGGAACTTATAGAGCCCACCTCAAGCAGGAAGACAGGGCATCAAATGAGGGAGGGGGTCATCCAACAGTCACAATTCTGACCCATATTTGTTCCTGTCTGAAAGAATTACAGGGATGGAAATGGAGAGGAGTCTGAGGAAAAGAAGGTCCAGTGACAGGCCCAAAGAGGGATCCAGCTCAAGAGGAGGTCCCAAGGCCTGACACTATCACTGAGGCTATGAATCACTCATAAAAAGGGACTTAGCATGACCACACTCCAGAAGACCCAACAAGCAGCCAAAAGAATCAAAGACAGATAGTTGTACCCAACCAATGGACAGAAGCAGCTGACCTCTGTTGTTGAATTAGGGAAGGCTGAAAGAAGATGAGGAAGAGGGTGACCCTGTAGGAGGACCAGCAGTTTCAATTAATCTGGACCCCCAAGATATCTCAAACACTGGACCACCAAACAGGCAGTATACACCAGCTGATATGAGGCCACCAACACATATACAGCAGAGGACTGCTGGGTCTGTGTTCATTCAGAGATGATGCACCTAATCCTCAAGAGACTGGAGGACCCAGGGAGTTTAGAGGTCAAGTGGGGTAGGGGATGGGGACATCAATCTGGAGACAGGGGGTGGGGAAGAGGTATAAAAGAGCTTGTGGAGCAGGTTGGACAGGATGGGAGGGATAAAATATGGAATGTAAAATAAACAAATAAACAAATAAATGTGTGTGTCTTGTCATCAAAACTGGCTTTAGGCCCATTACAAGTTTCTCCCTCTTTTATCTGTAACTATCAAACATTTTGGTTGTTTTGTTTTGTTTTGGTTTTGGTGCTTAGAGGAAATTTTACATCTTTCTCCCCTAGTTCATTCTCACAAGGTTCAGTGTTTAACTACCTGTTACACAGAGCATTGCAACCCCTTTTTGTTTTCTACTACATCCCCGAAATCAACTTTTGTAACGAGACAACATCTATTCATCATATTTTTAAATGTGTATCTGTAGGATCCTGTGAAACTTGTATTCAACTTCCTTCAAAGAAGCCAGAGAGGGAGCATTCTTGTTAACATGCATGCCTTACGCTAAATGAATTTCCTATGAATTAACTAAGTGGCTAATTAAAAAAAAAATGTTTTATATATTTACATCCCAAATGCTGCCCCCTTCCTGGTACCTTCTCTAAGAGTTCTTCATCCCCTCCCCACTCTTTTGCTTCTGAGAGGATGCTCCCCAACCCATCCTCTTACCCACCCACCCACCTCCACCTTACCCCTCATCCTCCCCCTTCCCTGAGGTATCAAGTCTCTACAGGTTTAGATGCATCCTCTCCCACTGAGGCCAGACAAGGCAGTAGTCCTCTTTGGTTGTTGGCTTAGTTTCTGGGAGCTCTCAAAGGTCTGGGTTAATTGATTCTGTTGGTCTTCCTGTAAGGTTGCCATCCCCTTCAGCTCCTTCAGTCCTTCCCTTGACTCTCCCATAGGAGTCCTAGATCTCAGGACAATGGTTGGCTGTAAGAATCTGCATCTGTCTAGTCAGCTGCTGGTAGAGCCTCTCAGAGGACAGCCATGCTAGACTCTTGTCTGAAAGCATGACATGGCATAAGTAATAGTGCCAGCGTTTGGTGCCCACCCATGGGCTGGATTCCAAATCGGGCCTATAATTAGTGACTCAATTTCACGGATCCAGTACTGACTTATGTCTTATTGGGCTTTTTTCTTGTTTTTAATTCCTCCTGTGTGTGTGTGTGTGTGTGTGTGTGTGTGTGTGTGTGTGTGTGTACTGTCTGGATGTGCACCATGTGAGTACATTGTCCACAGAGGCCAGAAAAAAGAAATGGATCCCCTGAACCTGGAGTTACAGACATTTCTGTGCTGCCCAAAATAGGTTTCAAGATTTCAACCCAGGTTCTCTGCAAGAGTAGCAAGTGAAGTTATCTACTGAGCCATCTCTCCAGATCCCTAACTCTTAGGTTGTACATTTGTATGTTTTCTCTGCTATCCAAACAAATTCTTCTTAAATTCATTGGCTATGCTGCTTCTTAAAGATATCTTTCATGGATATAGTAAATACAATAATACTATATAGCAATACAATAAACATGTGAGCTCTGTGGTCAGAGAGAAAGCATTCTAGACTTTACAGAACCAGTGCAATGCACACTTACTGTGGCAATATTTACCTTCTGTTCTGAACCATCTTGAATTCTTCTGCCTTTCTTACCCTCAACTACAAGGTACACACACACACACACACACACACACACACACACACACACACAAAAGGAAGTAGTTGGATGCACAGAACAGAACTACTTATAAGTATCAAGTAAATAAAATAACCATAGGCTAAATTCTACTAATTTTACCTTTATGAATGGCCTCATAGTAATATATCATCTGTTCCAGAATGTATCTGGAACTACCTAGTTTTGTAATCTTCAATTTACTTATTAAGTATCTCTTATTCACTTACAAATACCTCTAGTTGTGCAGCATATGTCCAGTAAAGCAGATGAATATTTGCCTGTAATTCCTCCACAGCAGTTTTGATAATAAAACAATGTCAAAACCCAGCAACTGTATCATGCTGGACACATGTAAATCAAGATAATAATGAACTGTGCAACTCTAAATAATAAATAATAAATTCTGGGCTACCCTAGAAATGTTATCTAGAAAACATTAGGATCCAAAATATATATAAAAAAAGTTCTTTCTATTTCAACTACCCTGCGTGGAAAATAATGACCTGCTCCTGCCTTAAAAGGGATACTAACTTTCTTTCAGAAAACCAAGGGATATGAACACACACACACACACACACACACACACACACACACACCTTATATTCTGCATGTTTTCAAGTTATACAAGATTTTGAATTTGAGCTTTGTCCTGAAAACTATGCAGTTGGGTTTATAATAACTATAGCTTCTCAGTAATTGGTAATAACAACACCAATAGCTAATATTTATTTACAGTTAGTGTATGTCAGGGTGACCGAGTACCTGCATACAGTTTTTCATTTTGTCATTTGATGACATTGCTGGGGAGGAAATATATGTGTATTAAAGTGAGGTTAGGACTACTGGAGTAAAATACTGCAAGTAGATAATTTAAATGTGGTACTATAGAGTTCTGGCATGTAAATTTCCATTTCAACATAATTGCATCAGATTAAATGACAACACACACATGAAAGAAACATTCATATCACATACTAAGAATATATCAGCTTTTTCCTCTCTTCTATATATGTATGATGTTAGAAAATAAACAATGAAATTTGTTAAAGAGCATTTTTTGTTCTGTATACTCATATCAAGTGTATTAAAATTTTTAATTTATTTTTCTGTATCAGAATGTAGCACATAAATAAAGGAAATAATCAAAGAAAACCCTGTGGAGAAAGTAGAGACACCAATAACCTTAAAGATGATTCTGATGGCCATTGGAAATGAATACAAAGGACTTGGCATAGGTCTGTGAACTAAAAAGCTGTTTTAAAAGAAATAATTTGTGTAATTTTTCATTGATTATAGAGAGCCTCTGTCATGGTGTTCATTTTCCAATAGAAATCAAGTGCTTTATTTCTCTAATGAAAAGGACTAAGAGTCATAATGCCCCATTTTATGTTTACAAGCCTGATTTCTCAGAACTTTTAAACTGTGGCTTCCAGTTCTTCATTAATATCTTGATTTACATGTATCCACTATGGTGCAGTTGCTGGTTTTAACATTGGTTTATTATCAAAACTGCTGTAGAGGAATTACAGGCAAATATTCACCTGCTTTACTGTACATATGCTGCACAACCAGAGGTATTTGTAAGTGAAAAAGATACTTAATAGGTAAAGTGGATATTACAAAACTAGGTAGTTCCAGATACTTTCTGGAAGAGATGATATATTACTATGAGGTCATTCATACAGGTAAAATTAGTAGAATTTAGCTTGTGGTTATTTTATAACTTGATATTTACAAGTAGTTTTATTTTAATTGGTTTATGCATATATTTAGTTGAATAAAATCTTGGTCTCTACCTAGCTCAAGTCATAACAAGAGATTCAGAATCTCAATCTTGGAATGTTAGCATTAGTAAGGCTGCGGCAGGAGGACAATGGATTTGAGGACATTTTGACTTTATAAAGAATTCTGGACCAACTTGGGTTGCATGGTGAGACCTTAAATAAATAAATAAATAAATAAATCTAAATAAATAATAAACAAATGTTCTCCCCATATGTAAAGGAGGCATGGTGCTGACATTTTGTCATAGTAAGAAGCTCTACAAATCATTAAGCCAAATACTTGGCAAAAGTGTCTGGACTTACTCTTGTGTTCTATTTAAACAAACTCACCATAAACTCAAAAACTGTTATCCCCAAAGCATGTAGTATGTGTCTACCCTTTGACCATCACAGTTTAGCAATGCCATGTGCTCTGCCTTATAATCATTATGACCTGGCACCTCAGTAAGTCTGCCTAAGGTTATCAGAGTGTCCCAAAATGGTGCCCATCAGAGTGTGTATCTGTCTCTTTTTAATGACACTGACTGGTCTAGGAAAACACCTATGTCTTCAGTTCATAGAGGGGTGGCCAAATGGCTTTAATATTGTCTTGACAATAAACAAGATTTTTCCTCTCAATATATGTCCCTTTCTCATCACCATGTAACATTCTCTTTAATTATTTCTTTCCCAGTCTCTTAGGCATCTGGCTAGTCTGTGACCTCCACAGTTTTGTTCTCCTCTCTCAGAAGCTCTTGTATTTCTTCCTAGGCTTGACATTTGCAATCACCATGATGAGTTATTCTAATGTGTAATTGAAAAAAAATGCATTGATTTGTTTTCATTTTTCCTTAGTTCCTAGAGACTGAACAGAAGTAAATCTAGTTGGATCAAAAAGACCAGTTCATTGAAGAAAAGGCACTTGTGTTCTGGGATTATGTGGTTGGAATCTAACTTGCTGCACATCATAAATGTTACCCCTGGCTCCGTCTCCCTCTCCGTCTTCCTCTCTACCCTGCCCTTAGCAACTCACATATCTCTGATCTCTGTAAATACACATCTCAGTCCTTCTCCATTGCCATTGTTTATTTCTCTACCTCACCTTAGCCATCTGTTTTTCTGACTGAACATATTGAAATCTGGAGTCATCAAAAATGTAGCCCCACTTAGATCTGGATTACAAACATCCCAATGTCTAACCATACCACTCTATAATCTTACAAAAGTTCTTTTAACAGGATGTCTCATGCTCAAAACTGTGAGCTACAATTAACATTTCTTCCAATCAGTAGACTATCTTGGGCATTTTGTTACTGTAACAGAAAACTGATTAACACAGTTAAAGGTGGTAGAGTTTTACATTTCAATAATGTTGAAAAATTAGAGAAACTGTGGTAGAGGAACAGGGAAGAAATAGCAACCAGGGAATTTCTTTTAAAGGAGCTGATAATCAAGCATACAGGTCACAGTGATTTAAGATGAAAGTTCCTAGCTTAGAAAGTTATACTCTATAAGCCTCCCCTAGTCTGGCTTTGCACAATCCCTGTAGCTTATCTCAACAGAGCCTTCACCTTTCTGGTTTATCTATTATCTTGGGAGATTTCCCTTGTAGCTTCATTTTCATTCTCAGAGATCCTCATATTACCAAACTACAGGCATATCAGAGACTTTAACCCCACAGAATGCTGCCTGTCCTCCCTGGCCACCCAGTATTCCTTTGAAATCTAGGTGGAAGCCTCCAAGCCAGCAATGAAATGGCTGTCAATGATCTGCAGACAGCACAGATTGATTGGGTAGACCATGAGCTATGCTCTGATGGGGAATACGGAACAATAGAGCAGAACATAGTGGAATGAAATCCTATTAGCATAAAGCCAAAACAAGCATGGCCAAAATAATGAAGGAATGGAGAAAAAAGATGTGCAGGGACAAAGATAGAGAAAAGATGGAGGAAATTTTGACTGCCCGAAATTTAGACCCAACCCATAGGCAAGAACCAATCCCTGGTACTATTAATGATACTCTGTTATGCTTGCAGATAGGAGCCTAGCATAATTGTCCTCTGAGAGGCTCCATCCAGCAGCTGACTGAAATAATTGCAGAGACCCACAGCCAAACAGTAGATAGAGCTTAGGGAGTCTTAAGGAAGAGGTGGGGGAAGGATTGAAAGACTCAAAGAGGAGACAGGGTCTGCAATGGAAGACTAACAAGATTCAACTAACCTGGACCCTTGGGGGCTCCCAGAGACTGAACCACCAACCAAAACATCTATTGAAATCTGGGGTCATCAAGTCAGCGAGCACAGACTGGATCTAGATCTGCCAGCCCATATGTACCAGATGGGCTTTTTGGTCTTCATGGGGCCCTCAACAATTGGAGTGGGCACTGTCACTGAATCTGTTGTTTGCTGGTGATCCCATTCCCCTAACTGGGCTGCCTTGCTTGGAATGCACTTAGCACTTAGTCCTGCAGTGATTGATGTGCTGGGGACAGGGTCTAGGATTATACTCCCCTAGAGTTTAGGGGAGTATCCCACTTCTCAGGGGTGAAGGGGAGTAGGAGGGGATACTAGGAAAAGGGGGGTAACTGATATTAAGTTGTAAAAATATAAATATTTTTTTAAACTGGTGAATTAATAAGATAAAAATGGGAGCAAAGCCACAATGGGGATTTTCTTTGGGAAATTTATACTTGTTGGTGCAGGAACACACTGTGGGGAGAGGGACAGTATAGATCATGCTCAGTTAGGAACACATTTCTGAGCATACATTTCAGGTCATGTCTTTGGGAAGGATATGTCTAGCTCCAGACTGTAAAGCATGAGGTCTGAGATTAAATGGTTAAAAATAGCCTTTGGACGTGTTAAACTTTTCTAGTTAGTTTAAACCAAGAAAAAAATTAAGAAAAGAAAATTTGCACGTGTATTAATATATGAATTTTGCCCTAAAGGTGTCTGCATTGCTTAACATCTAAATGTTAACCAGCCTGGAGGTTGCTGTGAATGTCTTTAACACCAGCACTTGAGAGGCAGAGGCAGGGAGAGCTCTGTGAATTCCAGGTCAGCCTCATACACAGAGTGAGATCCAAGACACTCATAGCTATGCATAGAAAACCTGTCTCCTGTCCTGAAGAATATATAGATAAATGACAGATAGATGATAGATAGATGATAGATAGATAGATTGAGAGAGAGAGAGAGAGAGAGAGAGAGAGAGAGATGATAGATAGATAGA